>NC_056728.1:1303518053-1303818053 GCF_019279795.1 Protopterus annectens | reverse complement strand
TTAAGTATTCAACTGCGGTACCACCTTTAACATTCTTATAAGAAAAGCGCAGTCCGGGTCTGAACTGTCTGCAAACAGCTACAGTTAACTTTGAGTATGTGTCTACCTGTTTGAGCCAATCTTCATTTTCCCCTGGAGAGCACTGTGCTTTGGCTGTAAGCAGCCCCCCCCACCACCACACACATCTTCCACTTTCTCTTATTCCCTTCTGTTAGCAAATAGTATCCATAACTGATCAATACTGTGTGTTTGTTAATTTAAACTATGACCACAGTAGCCTACTGATACAAGGTTATCCTGTTTTTCCACCTGAGAAATTAAGAAAAGACTTACAGTTTCAGAGCAGTCCTTGGTCAATTGTGATTGTTTCTTAACACATACTTGTCTTGCTTTGGCTCATTAGCAGCAGTACAAAGAACTGCCTGCTCACACCCTTGTTCTCCCTCCCTTCCCTGTTTATTACCTTAAGACAATCCCAGAGTTAATAAATATTACCTGTGGCAGGCACCATTTGTAAAACTACAATCCACTCTGCTACAGGCCCCATGAAGGCTCAGTGTCTCTCCAGTAAGTGTTTTACAACTGTAAATGCCTATTTATGTTGAATTGTATTAGACATTTTACAACTGTATATGTTTATGTTGAATTGTGTTAGACATCTAATATGTTTTATGCTTTATTATTGATGTTACTATGGCATGCTAGCATTTTGTATGCACCAAGTTGTTTCTAGTATAATAGTTTGTATGGTCTATTTGCATAGCTGCACCTTGTTCACTAATGTTATTCATGTAATTGTGTTGTGTGTAGACAGCTCATACTAGTGTCTAAATTATTTCTATAAGTTTGTGCTGTTACTGGTGGATAGAATCACATTAGAGAACCACGACAGATTGCTGCTCGCTATATTTTTATCTGTGGCTGCATAACTGTCTGGGTTTTGTTTTCTAATGTTCTTCCAATTGGCTCAGTATCTGCATATACTAAGTAGTGGTTCAGGACATTGTCCTGCATGTGGTAGCTATTTGCTCAGTGTGTTTTTATAATCTTTATAATATATATTTACCATCTCAAAAGTGCTTACTCCTCTCTGTACTCTTCTTTTCTAGACCTAACACCACTCTTAAGTATTCAACTGCGGTACCACCTTTAACATTCTTATAAGAAAAGCGCAGTCCGGGTCTGAACTGTCTGCAAACAGCTACAGTTAACTTTGAGTATGTGTCTACCTGTTTGAGCCAATCTTCATTTTCCCCTGGAGAGCACTGTGCTTTGGCTGTAAGCAGCCCCCCACCACCACCACACACATCTTCCACTTTCTCTTATTCCCTTCTGTTAGCAAATAGTATCCATAACTGATCAATACTGTGTGTTTGTTAATTTAAACTATGACCACAGTAGCCTACTGATACAAGGTTATCCTGTTTTTCCACCTGAGAAATTAAGAAAAGACTTACAGTTTCAGAGCAGTCCTTGGTCAATTGTGATTGTTTCTTAACACATACTTGTCTTGCTTTGGCTCATTAGCAGCAGTACAAAGAACTGCCTGCTCACATCCTTCTTTGTTTATTACCTTAAGACAATCCCAGAGTTAATAAATATTACCTGTGGCAGGCACCATTTGTAAAACTACAATCCACTCTGCTACAGGCCCCATGAAGGCTCAGTGTCTCTCCAGTAAGTGTTTTACAACTGTAAATGCCTATTTATGTTGAATTGTATTAGACATTTTACAACTGTATATGTTTATGTTGAATTGTGTTAGACATCTAATATGTTTTATGCTTTATTATTGATGTTACTATGGCATGCTAGCATTTTGTATGCACCAAGTTGTTTCTAGTATAATAGTATGTATGGTCTATTTGCATAGCTGCACCTTGTTCACTAATGTTATTCATGTAATTGTGTTGTGTGTAGACAGCTCATACTAGTGTCTAAATTATTTCTATAAGTTTGTGCTGTTACTGGTGGATAGAATCACATTAGAGAACCACGACAGATTGCTGCTCGCTATATTTTTATCTGTGGCTGCATAACTGTCTGGGTTTTTGTTTTCTAATGTTCTTCCAATTGGCTCAGTATCTGCATATGCTAAGTAGTGGTTCAGGACATTGTCCTGCATGTGGTAGCTATTTGCTCAGTGTGTTTTTTATAATCTTTGTAATATATATTTACCATCTCAAAAGTGCTTACTCCTCTCTGTACTCTTCTTTTCTAGACCTAACACCACTCTTAAGTATTCATCTGTGGTACCACCTTTAACATTCTTATAAGAAAAGTGCAGTCTGGGTCTGAACTGTCTGCAAACAGCTACAGTTAACTTTGAGTATGTGTCTACCTGTTTGAGCCAATCTTCATTTTCCCCTGGAGAGCACTGTGCTTTGGCTGTAAGCAGCCCCCACCACCACACACATCTTCCACTTTCTCTTATTCCCTTCTGTTAGCAAATAGTATCCATAACTGATCAATACTGTGTGTTTGTTAATTTAAACTATGACCACAGTAGCCTACTGATACAAGGTTATCCTGTTTTTCCACCTGAGAAATTAAGAAAAGACTTACAGTTTCAGAGCAGTCCTTGGTCAATTGTGATTGTTTCTTAACACATACTTGTCTTGCTTTGGCTCATTAGCAGCAGTACAAAGAACTGCCTGCTCACACCCTTGTTCTCCCCCCGTTCCCTGTTTATTACCTTAAGACAATCCCAGAGTTAATAAATATTACCTGTGGCAGGCACCATTTGTAAAACTACAATCCACTCTGCTACAGGCCCCATGAAGGCTCAGTGTCTCTCCAGTAAGTGTTTTACAACTGTAAATGCCTATTTATGTTGAATTGTATTAGACATTTTACAACTGTATATGTTTATGTTGAATTGTGTTAGACATCTAATATGTTTTATGCTTTATTATTGATGTTACTATGGCATGCTAGCATTTTGTATGCACCAAGTTGTTTCTAGTATAATAGTATGTATGGTCTATTTGCATAGCTGCACCTTGTTCACTAATGTTATTCATGTAATTGTGTTGTGTGTAGACAGCTCATACTAGTGTCTAAATTATTTCTATAAGTTTGTGCTGTTACTGGTGGATAGAATCACATTAGAGAACCATGACAGATTGCTGCTCGCTATATTTTTATCTGTGGCTGCATAACTGTCTGGGTTTTGTTTTCTAATGTTCTTCCAATTGGCTCAGTATCTGCATATACTAAGTAGTGGTTCAGGACATTGTCCTGCATGTGGTAGCTATTTGCTCAGTGTGTTTTTTTAATCTTTATAATATATATTTACCATCTCAAAAGTGCTTACTCCTCTCTGTACTCTTCTTTTCTAGACCTAACACCACTCTTAAGTATTCAACTGCAGTACCACCTTTAACATTCTTATAAGAAAAGCGCAGTCCGGGTCTGAACTGTCTGCAAACAGCTACAGTTAACTTTGAGTATGTGTCTACCTGTTTGAGCCAATCTTCATTTTCCCCTGGAGAGCATTGTGCTTTGGCTGTAAGCAGCCCCCCCACCACCACACACATCTTCCACTTTCTCTTATTCCCTTCTGTTAGCAAATAGTATCCATAACTGATCAATACTGTGTGTTTGTTAATTTAAACTATGACCACAGTAGCCTACTGATACAAGGTTATCCTGTTTTTCCACCTGAGAAATTAAGAAAAGACTTGCAGTTTCAGAGCAGTCCTTGGTCAATTGTGATTGTTTCTTAACACATACTTGTCTTGCTTTGTGATTGTTTCCAGCCTCTCATACAAGAACCTAACAGGGTATCTACCTGCTTCTCTCCCCACCTTGCCCCCTATTCCCTCCCGCCCCCACTGGTCCCACCTTTTTTGCTCTCAAACCCCTCCCATCTTTCCAATAGCCAACCACAGCACTAACCCAACACTACCTCCTCCATATTCCCTCTACTATCACACCTCCTCAACTGACATGTACAAGCATACCTTTCCTTTGCTCACTGCATGCACTCTCCTTGCATATCTTACATCCTACCAAAGCTGCAATTATCAGTACCATTTCAAACTGTGCAGTGCAGTGAAAATAATGGTGTGAAGAGAGGTTTCATACAGTGTTAAAATCCCTCTTGTGCATCAGCTAATTTTTCATATTGGATATGTGTGGGGCACCAGTACTTAGGAAACCAGAGTGAACACCATTTTGAATGAAACAGACTCTTCAAAATGCTGTCTGCACATCAAAGTCCTTTTTTTCCTGCTGGTAGGATGAAGTCCTCACTCCCTCTTCATGCTGGAGGTTGTACTCCTGGAGCTACCTTCTTCTAATAATAAACACAGAGGTCACTTTACCTTGCTGTAAAGAAAGTTCCCCTATTTAGTAGCGAGTTTGGTTACATGTAACATCTGACAACATGTGCATGACTGCACACCTAGTCCTCAAGATCCTACCTGTCTGCCATGTTGAATGTGACCCACTGCAATGAATCCTCAATAGGATCACAATGAGAGCCTGCTTGAATATAAATACAAGCTAGGGTAATTGTCTTTGATGCATTTACATGCACAGAGTAGGAGGACAGACTCGTTATATGTCTAGTCAGGGAGATGGACTTTTTTAATTTCTATTTCGGAGAGATGGATCTGCGGAGCCCTTTTCTAAGTCATGACCCAGTTACAATAAATAATAGAGGGACAATTACAGAGGGCTAGACTGAAAAAGTAGAAAAGAGATATATAATATTGTTTTTCTACAAAATACATACATTTATTTAGAAGAACAGGGAGGGCTCTACAAATTCATGAAAGGATGGATTGCAGTTCATTAGTAACATTACCCAGATGCACCAGAATTTGTCTTCTGCAGAATAAAAACATGCAGTGAGTGAAGAGGACAAGCAGAGCTGCTAGCATCCTGATGCCATACTGCTGCACCTTGAAAGGACAAGGTACTGACTGCGTGACTTAAAGAGGGATATGGAACTTTAAGAGTCACAGCCAAATAATCTGTTGACCTTAGACATTTAACTAACACTAGTAGTACACTTAACTAAGATCATATGTTACAGAGACATTCAGTGTCCCAGATTAATTATTTTATGAAACCTAAATTTCCAGAAGAAGGTTACTCTGAGGCAAACTGAAAGGTTGAGATAACACCAGTAATCAGAAAGATGGATTCCTTTTTCAACAGCATACTTTGCTTTATAACCATAAGTTTTACACACAAAGCTATGGATATGTGTGATGGAAGTTAGAAAAGGGTCCAGCCAGGCAACCAAGTATTTGTAAACTTCAATATTTTCCACTGGACTGCCATCAAGGTCACAGGTTCTATATATTGTTTTGGGCACAGTATACCTCTCCTGGGTGCACAAAAACAGAAGTGAAAACAAAACAAAAAAAAAAAACACCGTTTTTGGTCTTTCCCAGATTTGCTTGATGCCCTAGCTGTTTGAGAGACAAACAGATAGAGTTGGGCTGGAGTGTTGGTAAGAGCGTTTGCAATAAGAGGAAGCGTTTCTAGGCCCTCAAATCACCATTTCATCTGCATAGAGAGTCATGCAGCAGATACTAAGTGAAATAGTGCATTAATATATAGTGTGAAAACAGTGGTCCAAGTACACATTTTTGGTGCACTTCAGATTTTATTACATGAAGTCCTGACTACCCATGCAGAAAGGTAAACTGACATTATTCTGTACAATGACCGTACCTCCTGCTCTTTTGTATTGCCTGCCTTTTAAAAAATGTTGAATCAAGATGGCAATATTGCATTGTTAAGTATGTCAGATCTAAGATAGCTTTCTGTCATAGCCAGGATAATTCAGGGTGCACTGGGAAATCCAGGCTTGCACTTTTGACAGTTTATAACACACACTGTAGGGATTAATGCATGCTCTTTTATATCATGGGGTATGTTCCAGTTGCTAGCCAGTTGCTCAGGAAGTGTGATTTAAGCCGCGGTGGTGCAGCGGTAGCATTGTTGTCTCACAGCAAGAGGTTCTCCCGTTCGATTCTCGGCTGGAGCGCCTTCTGTGTGGAGTCTGCATGTCCTCCCCATCGTCGAGTGGCATTTGAAAGACATGCGTGAATGGGCGTGCCTTCGTTGAAGGTTGGGGGTCTGGCTGGCACCTTGGCACCGTAAAAATCGACTGCCAATCATTAGCGGACCGGAGTTCTGCTGTGGCGACCCCTAACCGGGAAAAGCTGAAAGAAAAACAACAACTTGTAATGAGCTCATGTCTTAAGTAATAAAGATTATCACCAGTCTGGAATCAAAATGTCAGAAATGCAATGTTAAGAAACTATTTAGTATTATTTTTACAGTTTTGCAAGGTTAGAGGTTTTCAATCAGTCAATGAATAAGCATTGCCTAGTAAGCAGGCCCAAGATAATAATAGCCCCAAATGACTTAAGTGCATGGTTAAAATGCCCTAAACCTATTGAAATAGTAATGCCAGTCTTGCACATTTCAGGAGTAAAGCTAGGCTTGACCTGAGTTATCAGATTCATTTCATTGCATTCCTCCTGGAAAAGCCCTTGTCACTTAGTTATTTATTTTATGATAACTAATTTTCATGAAGGTTATTTCAATAAATTCCCCTAAGTACAAGTGCTTTCTAACTTTATATATTTGTGCAAAATTGCCCTGTTCTCTTATCCTTCAATGAATATGAGTACAAATCTTGAGCCCCTTGCCATGAGTCAGATATTGAAGTCTGTTCTTTGTTATGTACAGTCTCACTGCATTCTCTCTGTTTTTCATTATATAAAAAAACTACAGTTGTGTAAGTTAAACTTACCATAACAGCACATGTTCATATGATCACTGCTGGAGTAGCCTTAGCTCTATGGGTTATATCCTGCCAAGAATACAACAGCCGGCCAGTTTCCAAAGCTTCAGGGCACCTTCCACACACCCAAACTCTAGCTGAGATAAAAGACAAGTTTGGGCATGAAGCCCTTCAGAGCTCTCCTGTCAGTAGAGAGAGGGAGGGAGGGAGGCTGAGCCCTGAAAGGACAATGCTAGAAACAACAAAAATCAATGCCCACACCCTGGCATAAGGTAACATGCCAAAAAACAAGGGTGATGGAGGGACAAGGCAGCTACTGCAGCAGTGATCTTTTGAACATCTACTGTTATGGCAAGTTTACTTACACAATTGCACTATGTTCAACATATTGATCACTGCTGTAGTACCCTTAGCTATATGGGTAGATTAACTCAACTAAATACATTTGGGAGGTGGAAGGGGAAGAGTCCAGAAGTCCCTGAAGAACGGACCTAACAAAGCTTGATCTGGACCTAGAGAAGGAATCAAATTTATAGTGCTTTGTAAAAGTAAGTACAGAGGACCAAGTAGCAGCCTTTAGAATACATCTAGAATCCAACCCTTTCCAAAAAGCAATAGATGAAGCCAAGGCCCTGGTAAAGTATCCCTTGATCCTGCCTGGAATAGTTTTGTTATAGTGAGTATAACCATTTAGAAATAGTATATTTTGACACAGGATGTCTCTTCCTCTTACTTTCACAAGAAATGAACAATTGATCTGAAGATCTGAAATATTTAGTTCTGTTAGGATAATACCTGAGTTTCTGTGGACATGTAAGGTATTGAGTATCTTTTCTTCCTCATTTTTAGGTGCAGGAAATAAAACAGAGAGATGTATAGTTTGGTTTAAAGTAAGCTTTGATACCACCTTAGGCATAAAAGAGATCCCTCCCCTGTGGAAAAAGAGATAGGTTTGACTCACCATAAGAGCTTGCAACTCAGATACCCTTCTTACAGAGGTCAGTGTAATTAGTAAAACTGCTTTCCATGTCAAGAACCTCAAGTCAGCCAGGTCAACTGGTTCAAATTGAGTAACTATTAGCTTCTCTCACACAAACGTTAAGATTCCAAGGAGGGACCACAAGTTTGCTTGGAGGCCTCATATGCTAAACCCCTTTCAAGAACATTTTGACATGAGACTGCATTGAAAGAAGAGGATTCATGGGCAGACATGCTGAAATGGCTGATAAATTAACCTTGAAAGAAGAATAAGAAAGGTCATAGGATAGTAACTCACACAAATATTGTAGAACCAGAGAACAACTAGCCCTAAATGGGTGCTGGTTATGCTGTTGGCACCAACTAGAATACCTTTTCCATTTGCTAATATATAATTTTTTAGTAGCAGGCGTCTTGCCTCCATTAGTATCTGTTGCACATCCTCAGTAATCAGGTGCTTAAAGGAATTAAGGCCCTATCATCCAGGCAGTCAATTGAAGTTGTTTTTTTTTCTTGTGTAAGTATTTTCAGTCTGTGAGGAAGCTTGTGGAAGCCCAAAAGGATGTCCCACAATGACCTTGGGGGACTGTGAATCTTCAGAAGTACCCTTGATATTAGCGGAAAGAGTGGAAAAACAGACAGGAACATTCCTATCAAATGAAAAGAAAAGACATCTGTCTTCCAGGCTTTCTTGCATTGAGTCCTGGAGCAGACTATTGCCAGTTGATTGTTCAGAGAAAAGGCACAGAGATCTACTTGAGGAAATCTCCACAAATAGATCAAATCTTGGAAGACCCTCTGATCTAGTTTCCATTCATGAGGATCTGCCCATGTCTTGCTCAACCTGTCTGCCACACAATTTTGCTCTGATGGAATGTAGGAAGCTTGTAGAGTAAGAATGTGCTGTGAAGCTATATCCCAAGCTAACATAGCTAGTCTGAAAAGGGGGTGCAACCAGTTTCTCCTTGCTTGTTGATGTACCACATAACTGTGGTATTGTCTGTAACCACTTAAAAAGGTCCAAGGGACCAAAGGTGGTTCAGACAGCCGAGTGCCTTGATCAGGGCAAGCATATCCTTGATATTTATGTGCTTGTATCTGCTCTAGGTGTCCCACACCCACAGTACTTGTATCCCTTCTGAAACTGCTCCTCAAGCAAAGTCTGAAGCATCTATGATGACTAATTGCTTTAGATCAGGAAGGGAGAAGGGGAGACCTAGATTTAAGGATAGCTGTTGTCTCTACCAAAAGATTTCTATTCTGACAAACCACAGCACTGGAATTTAAAAAGATAAAGAATGTTGAAACTGGGACTAAAGTGATTTATACCCCTGCATCTTTCTCATGTGGACTCTTGACAAGGATATAATGAGAATCATAAATGATGTGAGACCTAAAATCCTGAGGTATTCCCTCACAGTGACCGAAGTCTGAGTAGAAAACCTTAGAAATAGATTTAGATACAGATCTATTTTTTTCCTGTGGTGGAAAAGCTGTTTGAACTGAGGTGTCTAACTGACATTCAGGGAATGCAATCCTGTCTGAAGGAGTCAAGAAAGACTTTTGAATGTTCGCTTGGAATCCCTCATTGTGTAAGAAATCTCTCACCCAAGAGAGAGATTCCTGACACTTTGAAAAAGACTCTGCAAAATAAGTAAGTCATCTAAATATGGAAAAATGTCAATACCCAGTAGCCTGCAATGAGCTGTAACTGGAAATAGACACATTGGACACTCTTGGTGCAGTGGATAGTCCAAAGGGTAATGCAGAAAATTGGTAATGTGATCCAGACACAAAATCTTAAGAAATGCCTGATGTCTGGATGAATAGTGATGTGATAATAATCATCTTTTAAATCTAGTGTTGCCAGAAAACTTGAAATAGGAAGAAGAGGTAACAGGTTATGAAGTGACATCATTTGGAATCTGGGCACTATCACAAACAGGTTTATGAAAGAAAGATTCAGGACTGGTCTTCAAGTGTTTTCTTTCTTCAGCACTAGGAACATTCTTGAATAAAAACCCTTCACTGTCTGGGAAGGAAGAACTGATTTTATCAGTCCTTGGGACAACATGTGATGATAAACCAGTGAAAACAAAAGCATCTAATATGGAGGATGAAGACTGACTAACTGGAAAGGAGGAATTTCCTCCTACTGCCATCTGTAACCCTGATGAATGATTTTCAGAACCCATTTGTCTGAAACAATCTGTTGCCAAAGAAAAAAATGGAGATTCAGACTGTCTGGAAGAAAACAATTGCTGTGGTTGGAAGGGGTTCACAAGGTCTTTTGAAGAATCATTCAGACCTTTTGGTCTGTCCTTGATTTTGGGAGGTTTAAGACTTTGTATCAGAACCCAGTTGCTATTTCATTTTAAATGTCTGCTTACCTGAATTTTATTGAGGCTGTTTATTCTGTTTTTCCCCAAAATTGGATGAGAACATATGTGTAGCCACCAAGTATGCAACCAAATCCAGAGGGTTTAGTATCTTTGCTTGGAAGTGTTGGCATAGGCATTTTTATACTCTAAGCAGACTTCAGAGAAGTTTTCCTTAAGTAGACAGCAAATGTTGGAGGTGTGATGAAGACATAGCTCTCAACCGAACGGAGACAAATCTCAACAGAATCAGGGACAACTCCTCAAATAATCAGGGACAATCAGGGACATTTTCTAAATATTTGTAGTATTAACCTGAAACATTTGCAGAATAAGAGAATGTGGATTAATATAAGTTTTCTGACGTGAAACGTCTATAACTCTGAATTACTATCATTATTTATTAAGGGCAATTCACCACCTTTTCTTCAGCACTCATCAGTTTTCAGGGGGATTAAGAGGGACAGACCTAAAATCAGAGTCTATATCAGGGGCATCCCTGAAGATCAGGCACAGTTGAGAGGTCTGGACGAAGAAGGCAGTAACTGGGATTATATGTTTTGGGAATGTAATGTTGGCATATTTTAAAAATTCCCTACAGGGTACTTTATCAGAAATATTGGGTGAACAAATGGCTATAAATAAGGAAATTATTCTTATGAGCTGGGATACAGGATCTGAATTGCTTAGACATAGTAAGGCCTTATTAAGTTTAATGCAGTTGGCTGCCAAAAAAAGCAATTACTAGAAAATGGAAATCAAAGTTTATACCAACTGAATTTGAAGTACTGAATATTGTAAAAGAGATAAAAATACTGGAAGACGGATCTTTAGAAAAGGGTAAGAGCAAATTACACAGAAGTAAATGGCAATTGTGGGAACAATCCATGAAGAATAATGTTCAGGAGGAGGAGGAGTGAAGTTTTAGGGAAGGCAGGAAGGAATTCAGCACTTTTTGTAATGTTGGATTGATGCAAAGAAAATATATATGATGTATATTGTATTTAAACAGAAATAAATGTTAAAATGCTTTGATATTTCCTGTTAATTTATATTTGCCTATATCTTCAGTGAATATATAATAAAGATATTTAAAAAAATCAGATGAGGACATAGAAAATCCCTTGGAAAATTGAGAAAAGGAAGGTTGAAAATCTTAGAGATTCCCTGGATCAGCTTGCCCCTATTATCACACTTTTTTATCACCACTGCAGCAGAGAGGCCAAACACTAAATCACTGTCCAAGGGAGTATTTAAAATCTCATTTTTAACATCAGCTGTGAGGTTCTGAGTATGCAGCCACGCAAACCTCCTCAAAACATTACCAGTTACCATAGTCCTGGGTGAAGTATCAATAGAGTCATACACACATTGCAATGAGTTGTGATCTGTGCAATAGAAGAAACTCAGTGTTTTTTAAAGCAGATTTTCCCCACAAGAAAAAAAAAAACTGCAGGTAAAAAATTCCTCATACTTTCACAGTTTATCAGAACAAGCTATAACATATGAGCCTGGTGATTCAAAATTCTGAAAAATCAAAGTTACAGAATTATATACTTTTTTCTCCTTACCTATTGATAATGTTCCCATCCTTATCAGAAGACTAGGATTGGAACTCATTACATCCGAGTGACGCCTTCAGGTGCATCTTCAGTTAACTCCCACTGATGCCACTAGGCATCAAATATTGCTTGTTCATATTTGTATCAATAATTCCAAAACCGTGCTATGTACAAGGCTTTAAAATATTACATCTTAAAGCTTATACAATAGCAAACTCAACTGCATTAATATTTGACCTCTATCTAGTGCAGGTAAATAGATATTAACTGTTGTTTTTGTGATATTAATTTACATAGATATAATGTTCATGTTTTTCTAAATATCTCAACAACAAATTAACACAGATAGAACTCCTTAGCCTCATATGAAAGCTTTCAGCCAGATGAATAAAATGCTGCTGACTGCCAAAAAAATCAATTCCTAGAAAATGGAAATATTGTGTGCAACTTGCATGGTTGCTGAGATAAGTTGTTTACAAATTATGACAAATCAGTAAAAACAAAATGAAAACTCCAGCAAAGCTAGAACTTCCACTGAATGACCTCCCAAGCCTGTTGTATCAGAGGCACATGGGATATATGCAAATAATCCTTAAAAATCTCAAGTGTTTCAGCTAAATGGCAATTCTGAATGCCCATGACTTGTTTCATCATTTTAATGGACAACTTCAGGCCAATAAAACCAAACACCACTAGCTGTGATATGCATATTTCTGCTTTGTTATGATCTCATCAGCACACCACAAGCAAAGTGGTTGACTAAGCCTTAGAAACACAGGGCTGCTACATCCAGCTGATGTCCTTTATCATTAGGGTCACTGCAAAACTATCCCAAAGAACAAACTAAAACAATGGGTGAGAAGGTCACTGAAAAACCAGTCAGTAAAAACAAAATGAAAACTCCAGCAAAGCTAGACCTTCCACTGAGTGACCTCCCAAACCTCTTGTATCAGAGGCACATGGGATATATGCAAATGATCCTTATGGATAAGCACTTTAAAACACTATGCCAGTCCCAGAGAAGTAAAATAAACACTATTTCTCCACAGAAAAAATGTTTTCAGTTACTTTGCACCACTTTTAAACTGACAGAAAAAATGAGTGCCCCATTTAAATGTACGTTACAGTCTTGAGACAGTCTGTTAAAACACAACACTCTTAGCTTTAAAATAACTTTCCTGAAGAGGAACATAATAAAACATCAGCAAAATTAAGAAAATAGACGTTTTTTCACCCAAAGGGAACTTATCCGCCCAACAAAGGAAAGCATAAACAAACCTTTGATCCTCAAAAGCCTCAGAGGAGGATACTCTTCTGAGGCAGTAAAGCCCTGAAGGACTTCAGGCCAAACCTTGTTCTTTAGTCAGCTCATCTCAACCTGCCTGATAGTCTGGGTGCATAGACATTGCCCTGAAACTTTGGAAGCTGGTTGGCTGTTATATCCTTAGCAGTGTATAATGTATATAGTTAAGGCTACTGCAGCAGTGATTAACATCTACTTTGATGTAATTTATTGTGTCTCTATGACTCATAGATTCATGGTATGTAGGGGTTTACTAGGCTAACAACTCCAGGGGACATTTTAATCAGAGCCATGCTGCCCAATGTATGTTGGAGTTTTGGAAACCCTAGTGGGTTAAATTATGGGCTATATATAAGGTTGGGCAAGGATGGGCAAGCAATTATTATCTGTCTCTGTCTAACAAAGACATCAGCACTTGACCAGGCATAAATGTCCTATTCTCCACCCACTTGTCCAAGTTGTGCTTGAATTGGACTGGGGAAGAACTGTGCTTCACATGGATGGGAAGCTTATTCTACAGAAGGGGTATCCCCTGCCTTTCCTCTTTTCCTATATTCCATGGCTTATAGTCAGCAAGTTTGAATGTTGTCTCTTGAATATGCCTTCACCAAATTGTTGAATTGCAAAAGATGAGATTTCAAACAAAGGCAAGCAGAGAAAAAAAATCACTACTTGTACCTCCAACATGTTGAATTTATGTTGCAAACTAGGTTTAGATCCCTAGATTGGGTATTTCTTGAGTTATAAAATTTTGCAAATGTGCAACAGGTCCATCAGAGTGGGATCAGAGAACACTTTGCATGCCAGGCAAAGATCACCTGTCAGCAGTTTATAAGAGATAGAAAACAGGGACAGGGTTTTGAGGCAGTCTGCGTAAGACATGTTACTTACACCAAATATTCTTTTGGTGTGGAACTTCTGTGGATGTCTAGTTCTTGCAAAGGACTGGTCAGGTACTACCTAATGGGGTGTTTACTCCATGATTGATCTAATGTGGGGTGATAATAGCAGAACAATGATATTCTTCAATTTAAATGCCATACCCTTTCTTATAAGTTGCTGAACACAGAACAATTTTCTCACTACTATAGACTGTTGACTCAAGATAGTTGAAAGCCAGGTTACTCTCTAGATATGTTGCCAAATCTCTGACCACAAGGTCTGCCCTTAGGGATGTATTATCAATGTGGTAATTTCCAATGGAAGCCATCTTCCCAAAGGATGTATTTCTTGACCCAGATTTTTTGTCTGTGGCTCTAGCACCAATTAATAGTCTGTGTCAGGCCTTCTTGGAGGAAAATGTATGTCTTTGGGTGATTCTCTGACTGTACCTAGTTTACAATTGTCTGAAAACTTGGTCAGCCAAGGCTCTTGATGTTGGCCTTGACTTTGGAAAAGTGCATGCCAAAAAGGAATGGTCTCAGCACTGAGTTCTGAGGGATTTGGTTGGTAATTAGTCTCTTTGTGGAGGTAGCCTGCCTGTCCTAATCACTTGGGTCTTATATGTGACCCAGCTGGCTATCCAGCAGGTGACATAGGGGTTTATACCTAATTTCATGACTTTGTCTAAAATGCCTGAGTAGAGTATTGTGTCAGATGCTGGGCAGTGTACACCATTTCCATACAATTAAAATATCATCCAGGAATCTGAAATATGAGACAACCTGGTCAAAAAAGGGGGCCAAAAAAGTACTGCTTCTCCCATTTTGCTAGTACCAAGTTCACATAAATCGGTGCACACCTGGCACCCATGGCAACACCAGAGGTTTGCTGAGACAGTTCCCCCCTGAGAATATATAAAATTATTGTGTAATACTACTTTCATAAATTCTAGCAGAAGATTTAACCTTAGTATTTGATAACACTACATCCTGAATTAAAGTCTCAAGAAAGAATTCCAATCCTGTCTGATGAGGATAACAGAAAATAAATTGACAATGTCAGTTGCTACAAAAAGAGCGTTCTCATTATATTCTAGCCCATTTATAATTCTCAAAAGGTGCCAGAAATTGTGTACAGTGTGAGATATGTTGATCAAAATATGTTTGCAATAAAAATCAATATAAGCTGCGATATGTTCTGTCTTTGCTCCCCTTGCCACAACAATGGGTCTTAAAGGGAGATTATACTAATTTTTATGAATTTTTGGAATTCCAAAAATAGATGGAATAAGTGGTTTATCAACCCATAAATAATCAAATTCCTGTTGTGAAATCATACCCTGACTAAACATGTCATGTAACAATCAATTTTAGTGTACGCAATATTAATTTTTTCCATGACACCCTTTCATAAGTTGTCCCATCATTTAAAATATCAAACATTTTGCAAGAATAATCATGATAATTCATAATTACCACCCTCCCAACCTTATCAGTTTTCATAATTCTAATGTCCTTGTATGAAATTATTACGTACAGGAAGAATCTCTCTTGATGAGCCAAGTTGTCCATCAACGCAGGAAACAAAAGAGAAAAAAGACCAGGCAGTAAGCAGCAAAAGGTTGACTGGACTGTTTATTGTAGTAAGCGCTTTTCGTGAGGGTAATCCCCAATTAGTGAAAGCCATTGGTACAAAACCTAAGTTTGTGTATAAGAGAGGCATGAATTTGAAACAAACCAACAAGGACAAAATAATTACTAAATAATTATCAAACAAAAATAGTACAATATAATTTATATAATAACATTGGTAAAATTCTGTTTTGGTTTTATTTATATTGTCTAAATGTTGCTTAAAATGAATTTTAACATTGGAGTAAAATATGACATTATAGTGTGGGGATGATAATTTATTATTATTCTCAATTAATTCAATGTTTTAATTTAATGTGATGGTATTTTATCATGAACGAACATTTTTTATATTCATATATTTTTATATTAACCTACAGTTAAATCATGGTGTATATTAACCTACAGTTAAATCATAGTGTATGTATTTTATACAGAGATTCATTTACATGTATTATATTCATGGTTTATTATTCTGTTGTCTCGTTGGGAAAAACTATAGCCTTCTTGTATTTATGTATTTATTTTACATAGCATATTTATAGCTTGGCTCTTTAAGTATAAATAATGAATTATTCAATTAATGAAAATGTCTGATGGAGGAAGGGGGGGGGATTACGAGCCGCGCTTACTACAATAAACAGTCCGTGCAACCTTTAATTTTGTTTGTAGGTTTATCTTTATTCAGTTCATCAACGCAGGATGTTTGTTTAGTGAATTTCTAAATTTCAATTCACAAACATGCTCAAATGCAAACACCAAAGTGATAAAGGGGGGAATAAATGTACTTTTCCATTTCAAAAGGTTGGTGTTAAATAAAGGTGAGTTTTAAAGATTCAATAGTCTAATGTACATCTTTAAGTTCACAAGTAACCTAGCCATGTCAGTTTTAAATGTAGGGACATAAGTAAATCTCTTACTCAAAAATGCACAGGTGATAACATAATGCTACTCAAATTAAAAATTCTAAAGCCCCAGTGCTGATCATCTTCACAACCCACAAAATTCAGTTGGTTAATTCATCTTGGATTCTGCATGGCAACTGTTAATCATTTTTTCTGTGTATTTGAACATTGATTTTGTTTAACTCTGATGAAACCTTGAATTAAATGGGACAAAAGTGCTAAGTCTGTGATTGTATTAAAACTTTACTTTCCATTTTATGTGCCATTTTTTATTTGTTTTAGTTATTTGGTGCTTCTGTGCTTCAGCATAAAAAATAAAACAAAAGTAAGCCAAGAAAAAAAATCAACATAGACAAAAAATGACATCATTCTACACTTATAAATAAAAGTTAATGCGACTAACAAAATACATTAAAAAGTAGTGAAACATTTTTTTGTGAGACCACATCTAAAACCATGCCTTAACCCTCAGATCTAATCAACACCATAGACCTTTACACTAATCCAACACAATGACCACACAGCTTACCATCTAATGTTTTATTCTGTAAGCATTCTTTCCTGACTTTTTGCTCCACTCTCATTCATTCTAAATTATGTCACATTTGCTTAGAATAAGGTAGTAACCCTATATAGTCTGCTGTTTATGCATATTTAACATTCTGCTTTTCCTCTATCCCTATATTCCCCAGCTTACAGACATTTGTTTGAATGTTTTCTATTGAATATGTCTTCACTGAACTGCTGAATTGTGAAAGATGTCATATCCTCAGTCTAATGAATGCACATTCATTGTCTAGGCTGCATAGTAAGGGAGAAATACGATTTGTTTTATCTGTCAAAACAAGTATTTCTCTTTTTGCCAAGACTCCACAACAATCTCAGTAAAATTTGGGGGTTGTGTATTTTTCAATAATAACCTTTTTGTAGAATTCACTTTCATCAGCTTCTATTCATTCTGCCATCATTCAATTAACTAAAATACCATAACAGTAATACCACAACAATATTCTCAAATGGCATATTTTTTAAATATTATCATTTTATTGAGGTTTCCTAAAGGTATGCCATCCAGTCTTATAAGCAACTTGTCATTAAATTTCCATTATGATAATTGGAAGAAGGACTGGTACATCCTTGTAATGGTACACTAGTACACTACATTTTTAACTGCAACATGGTGCAAATCCATCCATCCACAACCCCCCTTTTCTCATTTTTACATGTGGGGTCAGGGTATCACATCAGCAGTGACCGTTGTCCAGAGTTAATGTTCACTCCACTGGGTGGCTATACACATTTTAATCAGAGACACTTAAATATAAAATTTAAGTCAACATTCATTAACAACATTTTATCTGTACTCACTCCACTTATGCCCAGCTTATATATACTCTAGGCGTTTCCCATTATTAAAACACAATTGCCGGGCTCACATCTACCTAGTCACTTTGAATAAATAACTCAGATTTGGTTAATACAAGTAGACCTTTCACAGAGAGTTCTATTAAATTCACTGACATTGCTAATATATTAATGTTTGAAGTGCAGTGTAGTTATTATCATAATCTTTGCTTCCACATAGAAAGATAAAAAATCATAGCTGAACATTTTCAGATTTAAATAGTTTAAATATCTCTCACAAAGGCCCCAGTCTTACTCTTGAATAAAAGAAAATTATCTTTTTGCAGGATTTTAATACAAAATTAATCTTGCCTCTAGGTAAACTTGAGGATAGTCTTATAATGATATAACTTCACATGGAATCTTGCCTTATCCATTCCATACTCTATGTGCCAATTCATATTAAGCCCAGTTTTGGATATTGTCTCAGCTTCATTATAATAATAATAATAATTAGTCTGGACCATCTATTAAAACCTTCTAAAGAGCAACATTTTCTTATTTGCATATAACACTATTGCTTAAATACACACTAGTCATGGTTTTGTGCCCTCCTTTTCTATGATGTCAATCATATATCTTCTGTCTGCAATCACCAAGGCCATCCTAAGGATGTACAGGTTACAACCCTGAAAGAAACAAGCCGTTTGACACAGTTATATCAGTGAATGAAATCGTAGGAAGATGACATCAGTAAACCTGAAGCAAGTAACAGTTTGAGCCATGTAGAAAGTTAGGCCGCCAGATATTACAGTGCATTCAATATCATCTAATATGATTGGCTTCTCTTCCATACTTTTGAAAAACATAACTCAGCCTTTTGCAGTGAAGCTTATCAAGCCAGACATCTAAGCTTGACTATATGGTGTTCTCAACCTTTTAAATGCACACCATTTATTGTAGTGCATTAATTTCATAACTAGGAGCATCCCAATAACATTTTTCATTATAGCCCTTCCCTCTTCATATTATCAGCAGGCCAACAGACTGCCATTCACTGCAAGTAGCAGTGCACACTAAAACTTAATAAAGGCCTTTGGAATCATTTCATACAACCCTGCACTTCAAATATCCCAGTAACAAGCATCCTCATCAGGCTGATTGTAACATAACTTATGATAGCCCTGTCAAAACTATTCAGAAACTTAATTTTAATGCATTTAATAAATGAGCATCTTCCAATTATAAATAACATATAGGTTCATAGGTTCATAGGTAGGTACTAGGCTATTGGCTCTAGGGCTTATATAAGCCTAGCCAAAAAGGTACACTGGCTTTCGCCACCCAAGAAAATTATTTTCCTGTGCCCCTGTTGAGCAGAGCCACAGAAGTGATCCCCGGGGTGAATTTCCTATCTCCCATCCAATCATCAAGACTTTTTTTGAAGAGTGTAAAGGAAGAGCTTTGTTTGATATAGATAGGTAGCTTGTTCCAGAGTATGTCTGCAATAAAATTCTCATTTTGCTGTCAAGGATCCCACACTATTAATATTCTTTAACCATAAACTCCAAAATACTTATAGGTCCTGTATCCTTAATTAACTAGTTCAACTAATCACTAGTACTTTACACAATTATCCTCTTACTTTAGAGAAGGATTACAACTTTGTGAAACATCATTTTAACCTGGTTGCAATAACATTTTACAGACAGATATCCCCAAATACTGGAACCAAGCAATGTTAATTTACAGTGCATAAATTGCAGTTCACAATCATCCACACAATCTTGGAAATAATCAAACCTGTATTCCTCCTTCGCAGGCTTTTGAAGAATTAACTATTTAACACTTTTCTTCCCCTCTCAGAATCACTAAAGATTGCATCATACTCATTTGGGGTCAGGCACTATAGAACACTATTCATTGCCAGTCTAACATCAACAAGAAAATCACTACTACAGCATTTAAGAGAGCTGGATAAATCCACTTGAACTTCAGGCCTTGACGGTTACATGTCCAAATGTCCCCTACAAA
Source organism: Protopterus annectens (assembly GCF_019279795.1). Classification (NCBI taxonomy): domain Eukaryota; kingdom Metazoa; phylum Chordata; order Ceratodontiformes; family Protopteridae; genus Protopterus; species Protopterus annectens. The sequence continues at coordinate 1,303,798,264 of NC_056728.1, read as the reverse complement.
TCTTGCTCACCTTTAAACTGTCTAACCATTTTTATTTATTTATTTTTATTTTATATTTGTTGACCGGGCTAGTCTAGCTGGATACATATCCATTTTCAGCAGAGGCCTGGGGAGAAAAGCTCCATGCACAAATACATTAAGGCATTAAAAACTTAGAAAAAATGACTAGCTTAAATTATACAGCATAATATGTAAAGAAAGTAAATTTTGTGAATACTGTACAGAGACATTAGAGTAGATTTTGGAGATAAACATGTCTTAATTCAATAGAGGGGTTACAAATACAATCAGGCAACAGTTAAACATAGTAATTAAGCATCAACATTCATTTGAGAGAAAAAATAAAAACCAATAAGTAAGAAAAAGAAAAATAGAGACTAGGAAGGACAAAATGCAGGTAAGAAGGGGTTAGTAGTTGATAGTCAATGACTCTCAAGGTGGGGTATTTGTTATAAAGCATGAGATGAGGGGGGGGAGTGAAGAGTATTTTTCAATCAGGCTTTGAGCAGGGACAAAGCTATTGTCTTTTAGGTAATGTTTGAGGTGTTTCTTAAAGAGTTGTGTAGATGAGAGAGAAGTGAGTGTATTTGGAAGCTTATTCCAGATTCTACCAACAACATTGGAAAAGAGTGAATCTCCTGCTTTGTTATTAGATATATTGTTGGCAATCTGTAACTTATTAGCTGAGCGTAGTGTTGTAAGATTTTTGTATGGGGAGATCAGATTAGATAGGATAGGGGTGTTGGTAGGGTGGTGCAGAATTTTTTGTGCAATCAGCAGTTGATTGTATTGAAGTTGGTTTTGTAGTTCTAACCAACTGAGTTGCTGAAGGTTGAGACAGTGGTGGGTTCTATAAGGGGAGCCAGTGGCAAATCTAGTAATATTGTTGTAGCTAGTTTCCAGTTTGGAAAGGTTAAGCTTAGATAGATTGGTATAAATGGCAGATGCATAGAACAGGGTAGAAGTAAGCTGAGTCTGGGCAATAGATTTCCTAGCTAGTGGGGTAAGGAAGGGTTTTATTCTATACAGGGAGCCTAGTTTTTTATTGATGGTTTTTATAGTATTGTTAACATGGACATCGAAGCTGAGGTTATGGTCAATAGTTATGCCGAGAAGACGAGCAGTAGAGTCAGGGGAAATACAAGTACCATTGTCAGAGGTAATGGTAAAGTGGATATGTGGGGATTTTTGGGTGGGAGTAAAAAGTAAAAGTTTTGTTTTTTTGAGGTTAAGGAGGAGGCAGCGTTGGGTAAACCATTTTTCTAATTTGTTAAATACAGTTTGGGTAAGGGTCTGGAGGGAGGAGGAAGACTTGGCAGTACAGATAAGCGTAGAGTCATCAGCATATTGTATACAGGAGGTTTGAGGAAAAGCAGTGTGGAGATCATTAATGAAAATGGAAAAAAGAAGAGGTCCTAGGATAGAGCCTTGGGGTACTCCAGTGTCCACTGGGAGGGGTGGGTATAGTTTATTGTCCCAGAGTACTGCTTGTTTTCTGTTTTCAAGATAGGATTTAAACTAAAGGATTGCTTGTTGGTCAAGAAATTGGGCTTTTAGTGCATTGATAAGTAGGTTATGATTAACCATGTCGAAGGCTTTTGATAGATCGATAAATAGAGCAGATGAGAGAGAGTTGTTGTTTTAGATCGATAAATAGAGCAGATGAGAGAGAGTTGTTGTTTTGATTCTTGTTAATACAGTCAGTAAAAGTTAGCAGGGCAGATGTAGTGCTATGAAAGGGCCTAAAACCGTGTTGGCAATTAGCAAGCAAGTTATTGTGGAGAAGGTGCTGAAGTAGTTGATGGTGGATACATTTTTCCATGATTTTAGCTAAAGGGGAGAGTAAAGCAATTGGACGGTAATTGGAGATATCAGTGGATTTACCTCCTTTGTGTAAGGGGATTATATGGGAGATTTTCCATAAGGAAGGGATGTAACCTTCTGAGATAGTTCCGTTTATAAGGATAGAAACAGGATATGCGATGGCTTTAGCAGCAATTTGAAGGTATTCTGCTGGGAGACAGTCAGCAGAAGGGGTGCAGGGTTTAAGTTTTTGAAGGAGTTTGCAGATAAAGGTAGTTGGTACTGGTTGTAAATGAAAGGGGGGCAGAAAATCGTTGGTATGTTGTGTAGGAGTGGGGGTAGGGGGTGATAGTGTTTTAGTAAGGGTTTGAATGGCTTCAATGAAGTAGTTGTTAAAAGCATTTGCTATTTGCAGAGGGTTGTTATGGGGGATAGAGCTGGGAGAAGGCGTTCTAGCCTGGCCTGGTTTGAGAAGTTTATTAATGCCAGACCAAAACTTTTGAGGATTTTTAGAGTTTGAATGTTGAAGATGGGAATAATAGTTCTTTTTATCTAAGATTATATCTTTTTTGACGGCATTTCTTAACTGTTTAAAGTAGAGGTGATCTGCTGGGCATTTGGAGGTTCTCTATTTTGCCCAAATTTTGTTCCGTAGGAACATTTTTTCTTTGGTTTGTTTTGTAAGCCAAGGAGCTATTTTGGTCCTGACTCTGGAGGAGTGAATGGGAGTATGGCTATTTAGAACTTGAAGGAATGTAGAATTAAAGAAGGAGATAGCTTCATCCAGATTGAGTAGTTTTAGTAATGACCAATTGCAGCCTTTTAGTTCATTGATAAAGTTCTCAGATTGGAAGTGTTTTTTAGATCGATACATGATAAAATTGTTGTCTTTGGGGCTAGATTTCTTTTGCTTAACTATGTAGGTTAGAATATGGTCACTAATGTCATCTGGGAGAGATCCTGTCAAGTAAGTTTCAGGGTGACTATTAATTAGTATCCAGTCAAGAGTAGTTTCTTTAGTACTAGGCTTATGGATTCTAGTGGGGGTATTTATTGTTTGAGTGAAACCAAATAGATTTATATGGGTCTTAGGGTTGGAAGAATTGCATAAGGTCCAGTCTATATTAAAATCTCCTAGTACTATTGTTTCTTGAGGAAGGTGGGTGGATAGGCTACTAAGTATGTTTTCTAGGGTGTTAATATTATTTCCTGGAGGGATATATGAACAGATTATATAGACTGATTTAGAGCTATTTATTTGGAGTTGAGCAGTAAGGGTCTCAGCACTGGTATTTGAGGGTAGTGCTACATCACAGGGAGAAACAAGGAGTTCAGATTTGAACAAGATTGCTATGCCACCGCCCTTTTTTGAAGTGCGGTCACATCTAAGGATATTGTATCCAGGTGGGATTATTTCTTGGTCATGAGTAATAGGTTTTAGCCAAGTTTCTGTTAGACCAAGAATGTCGAATGCATGGGCTTGAAGGAGAGCATGCAGTTGGCTAATTTTGTTGTTGATACTACGAATATTAAGATGTGCTATTCTGAGGGAGTTATCTAATCTAGAAGAGGAGGAAGCATTGTTATGCAATTGTTTTTGTAGATTGACATTTAGTGGGGATGGGCCAGGATTAGGATGAATGTCTCCACCTGTTAGTGGTGTTGGGCCAGGATTAGGATGAATGTCACCACCTGTTAGAATGTTTTGGATAGTATCAAAGAAGTTTTTAAGATTTTATTAAGTTTGGGTGAGCTTAACCTATTGAGGAGGTAAGTAACATGAGTACATCTATGGAACTTAGGATGCAGATAAGCTGAGGTAGAGGTAATATTACAATGAGAGAGGCAGTTGGGAAGTAAGGTTGGGAGAGTTTGTAGATGGGACACTTTATGGGCCAGCATATAATGCTCATAGGCAGTGAGGTTATAGGTTGAGGTTAGAAATATAAATAATAAACAAGACAGAAAAAAGTATGTAAGCAAAGGTTTATGTGAGTAGGCCATTTGGAATGGCGGAGTAAGGTTAATGTAAAGTCAAAGGTGGTTTAGAATATAGTTGAAGTGTAGGATAGGTTAATTGATATGGTATAGAAGGATAGTTAGCGTAGGTAGAGGGGTAGGAAGAATATAGTGATAGATGTAAGAGTAATGGCTATAGCTGCAGAGAATGGATAGAGGAGATGAGGGTGTGTGCTAAGCAGAGGAGTAAGAAGGAGAAGCTATAGAAGAGTAGGGTAGGTTAGTGCTGATGAGGTATAGAGATAAGGGGAGGAGTTTATAACTATGTAGTTGTGGTGTTGTGATAGGAAGTATAGTGGGTGTGGTTTGTTAAGTATAAATGTAACAGCAATGGGAGTGGGTGGAAATTGGGGGTAGGGTAGGGGAGCAGAGTGAGCCCGTAGGGCGAACGGAGCGGGATACAGCAAGTAGTGAAGGAGGCAATCAGTAAGCAGAGCACCCCAGACAGAGAAGATGAAGCAGGTGAGTGGCTTCAAGTGGAGCAGGTATAGTTGTAGACCAAGGATAGAGAGAGGAAACAAAATTGCATACTAGTCTGCTAATGGTAGACAGTGATAGGAGTAGAGGTTAGGGGCAGTGAAGGAGAAATATAGGAGTGATTATGCAAGAGGGTAAGGGAGGAGAAGCTGGAAAGAATAGTGTATAGGGGCGAATTAGAACAGATGGAAGGGGGGTGAGGGTAAAGTCCTGGTTAGACTGCCATCTGGTGTTCAGTGGTTGTATAACAACAGGTGACAGAGGGCAGAAAAAACTAGTAGGGAAGGCTAAGGAAAGCAGTGAGTGAAGGAAAGAGATAGACAATACTGGACTTGGAGAGGACTCTGGCTGCTAGCATTCCTAACTCAGGGGCCAAAGGTAATTCAGTACAATTGCAAAATACAGCTGTGAGTAATTATCAGTAAGGGCCATGTCTTAGGACGTACTTTGTAAAATACTGCACAGGCCATAGTAAGGTATTGGGACAGCACAGTAACTGGATCCAACTGGACACGGCTTGAAATTGTTGAGGGTATCCTTAATGGCCAGGTAGATTCCTTAGTGCAGAGTAGTGGATGGGGGGCTAGGAGGGAAGGAAGGTAGGGAGAGAGCGTGTTAATGATATAATGAGACAAACACAAAATAACTCTAGTATATAAATTAGTGTAGAAATTTCCACAGTTTAGCATACAGAATAGTAACAAAAACTACTAATAAAATGATTAGTGTATTGTTTAAACAGAAGAAATAATTATACTGTGATAATTAGACACTTGTAATGGTAAGGCTAAGTAAGAACATTTAGTCTGTCAGAAAAACAATCTCTATTTTAGAAATATAGCATAGGTACAATCCTACCCTACCTCAATCATTCAATTAAGGAGGAGTAAATAAACATTTTCATGTAGGTATTAGCAGTAGCACACCTTTCAATATACCTTAACAATAAATAAAGAGCTAAAACTTTAGACAAGCAGTTCTAGCAGTTCTACCAGAATAATCATTAACAAAATATGGTCTCTGGTTACCAGTATAGCTTACTTTACCAGGTTGCCACAGTTGTGATAAGGCCTGTATCTCACCCCAATGTTATATGATCAACCTGCTCTTCTTCCCAATGCCAGTAAGGGAACTCTGTAATCTCTTTCATGGTCAACACAGTTTCTGGATGATGAGGGTATTTACCCAACTTATCTAACATATAAGGCCACGCTCCAGTCCTTCCCTTTCCACAGGACTGCAGTGAGACAGAAAATTTTCCTCACTGCCTTTTCTTCCAGTACTGCTATCTTAGAAGTAAACATCATTACTACTGAGATCTACTTGTTTGTAAATTAGAATGCCCCCACCCTCTTTAACTTCATTTGTGTCCACTGTTGCTAAAAATCTTGATAATGTATTCATTATTGTAACTCTAGCAAAATAGTTTTCATTGATACCTTCACTGCTGCTGCTAAGATAGTAACATTGAGCTCCTCCCCTTTGTTCATGACTTCCGTCATCCTTACTGCCATAATCACGTGGGGTTCATTCAGTCACTTACTGCCATACTCCCTTGGGTTCATTCAACCACAATCTTACACAAAGATACACCAAACTGTACACTACCAGTAATTAAGATAACCTATATTACATCTCTTTAAGATAGTTTACACTCACACTAATAAATAAATAAGTAAAAAAATAAATAAAATAAATAAAAATAAAAATAAAACAACTTTTAATCACCAATTTATCACCTGCTACCTAAGATCATCTGGAGAAGACTCTTTATTTCAAGGACTGTGAAATCTCCCAATAACTACACCCTTTCATAATTACTCTCACTGTGAAGTTCCTTTTGACCTAACTTCATTAGGCCATAACTTCCCTTGTTTAAACAGGATATGGAAAAACATACTTCTAGCACATATTTAGCATATGTAATTCTTCCTACTCTACCCTTAACCATCTTCTTGCAAACAAACAACAATTTCAAATGACTTAAGCAAAGAGAATAAATCCAAAGGGAAAAAACACAATGACATACATGGGTCTTTGAAAATAAAACTAGCCACATAAGACAATGAGAGTAACAGAAAATCTTTTTAAACCAATCATCTTTCTTTTTATCTACACCCTTATACTCAAACCATGGCTTTACAACGAATGCCCTCTTCTTAGAGCAAGATCTTACAATTAAGCAATATATCAGTTCTCCCCAGTTCCATACAATTAATATCCCCTTCTTACAGCAATATTTTACAATTAAGCCATATATCACAGTTCCAACCACTACAATACCACAAAAAAACAACACAAGACTAATCTTCACTTTGGTTTCCAAATAGTTTTGTGCAGTTATATCAGCTCAAGAACTTTACTGACATTTTACACCCTGTACACAAAAATGACAGTCAGTGTAAGTCTACCCCTTGATAAAGTAATTTGGAATACTCTTGCCAAATTCCATATCTCAACACTTTGTTTTATCAGGTAATAAGGCTGTTCTCCATATACACACAAAGTCTTACAATTGTTAGTCATGGCAGCGAAATGAAAAATAAGACCCATTTTACCCACAGACCAGGGTTTTAAAGCATAGGAAGGAGATAAATCAATGCACAAATGTCACTACAGCATCCAACAATGGTAATGATACAGTGAGAAATGACAAGTTTGCAAATTATTTGAAGCAGCATTTGAAACAGGAATATCATAGACTGTTGCATAATAAGGCAAATATACCCAATTTTGGAATTAATTGACAGTTCAGAATACAAATTAAATACATAAGTGATGTAATTAAACTAAGAAAAAAGATCACATAAGAAGATAATATCACAATACAATTTTATAAAACTGAGTATAAAAGCAGGGAGGGAAGGGGTAGGGGGGGTGGAGCTGGGGGTAAAGATATAAAGAAAGGAGGAACATGAGGTTCACATGAGAATGGAGTGGGTATGATGGAAGTGGTGAAAAGATGTTACAGTCGCAAGGAAGATCTTTTTTCCTTTAAAAATTGGTAAGTCATGCATTGATTGTTATCCAGTGATTATTGTTGGTAGGTTTAGAAATGTCATAATACACCACTGTTTTAATCAAACAGGTAACTTTTATTCTGTACAACATGGCAATTCAGTAGAAATTATATTAACTCTTCAGCCACCTTGAACTTACTGGCACTTGCTTTGAAATATAATGCATTGTGGCATAGATAATCTTTTAAAAGGGCAATGTCATACAATGCATTTAATGTGATAATGGCTATAGTACATATTTACAATATATAAAAATACTCCGGCAGCTTTATTTCACTTGACATCACATCTCCCTCTTAAAAAGAATCCTATTGTTTTTAAATGATGAAGTATGAAGGTGTACAGCCGATGAACAATGCATTCAACATTCTGGGCTGATCTGATCAACATTAATGAATATTAATAATACAATTATCTGTCAATAGAACATTAATCGATATACATTATCAGTAAGACATTGTGTGGCTACTTATCTGTGTCTGTTACTCTATCACAACTTCAAAAGCAATTTGGTATTTTGAGTTCTTGCCCTTTTCTGGTTACTTGAATATTGTTGGAGTTGGAACCATAAACAAAGCCTATAGAAAGCAAACTTTGAGGCAGGCTGTTAGAACTAGCATTAATATTCTTATTTTTACTGGACAAAATAGAATCAGTAGGACCAGGAACATGAACAGTTAAACTGGATAGCTTTGGTTGGGCAGTGTGTGGCCTGTTACTGCAGCTAGTTGAAGTCAGACTTCCAACCTTGTCTCAAATATTTGGTCGATATAGCTCTTTTGTCAGTACAGGAGTAGTCTTATTGTGCTCAGACCCAGTTATAATTGGCTGAAATGTGTTCAAATGATTCTCAAGGACACTGCAACACGTTGAGACTCATCATGAGCCAATTGGATATGTCTTCTGTTTCATCTAAGTGTAGTACCATCTTCTGTTTGCAGCATGTGGGATCTTGAGTCAGTAGGTTTTTGCACTGCAGCACTTACTGTGTCCCATGTTTTCCTCTTCTTCAAACTATGAGCAGACAGATTGATTTGGTTTAAGGGTATGTACTGGATGCTTGGAACGATGTTGATTATAAAACTTTTTGTATAAGTTTGGCTTTTTGGTCAGATTTTTGACTATAATGTACAGAATAATTTTAGGTTCAAGTTTTGACTCTGACATTGGCATGCCAGTTTTTACTTGTCTTCCAAGTACTAGCTGTGAAGGGCTTATTCCTCTGGCACAGTATGGTGTAACTTGACTAGCCTTTATAGCTCTGTGATGGTCCAGTTATTTCAATACCTTTTTGGCTGTTTATACTGCTCTGTCAGCTTCAGCATTTGATTGCCAATAGTGAAAACTTGATGCAGTTAGTAACAAACTGGTAGAACGAACCTGACATAAACTGTGTACCATTGTCTGTAACTAGTTCAACATGGAGTCCATACTTTAAGAACAATGTCTTGAATCTGGCTATTATGTGTTGGCTAGTCTTGATTGGTACATGAATTATTTCAGTGTCATGAGTATAACAGTCTATGACAATGAAATAGTCTTTGCCTTCAGACTCACACAAGTCAGCAGCTATCTTTTGCCAAAGACATTAAAGTAAGGGTATTTTCATCAGTGGCTCTCATCTTTGCAATGCAGAACTGATTAATATTTGGCCCCCACTCTGACATTTTGGCTTTTTGGCTGTACTCTGTGATATCCTGATGAAATCTGTGTATTTAATAGAGCATTTCTGCGGACTGTGATGAAAGTGATACAATTCTATCTTGATATAACAGTAACCCATCATGCTCAGATAATTGCACTCTTACTGTATAATACTTATATATGAAGTATTTGATTTGTGTCTAATTATTTGGCCATCCATTTTTCATATGTTGAATAGCATCTTGCAACTCTCTGTCATTCAGGGTAGCTCCAAATTTGTCTTGTCTCTTAGCAGTCACTGGACTAGTCATCATTACTCTGTGCTCATAGGTGGCAACGTCTTCTTCAGTATCAGATGATGGTTAGTCAAGTATAAAATTTCTGAGCAACACATCATCAGCAAGCAGCTGTTTTACTGACGTGGATTGCTCTAGCCTTGAGCAACTTCCATTTCATTAACAGTCTTTGTCACCTCAGTGACACTGTCTGGGGGTTGTAAGAATTATTTAGTGGAATGAATAGTCTGTGGCTAGTCTGAAGCTGGAAACTCTTAAGCTGTAACAAGTATATGGAAAATTTCTCACATGCCCACACTCTTGTAGGGCCCTCTTTATTGATCTGCAAATATCTCTGTTTAGCATTTGTTAACATTCTGGAGAAATAAACAACAGAACGTTACACCTGATTATCCATTTGGGGTAATGCTGCTTCTACATCAGAACTACTAGCATCTGCACTCGCTATTATTATTATAGTGATGTCATAGTATGCTAGCAATGGGGCCATTGTTAACACTTCTTTTACTTTGCTGAATAGTATGGCTTTCTTTACCAAATCAGTCAAAATATTTGGTACACACATACCCAGTTAATTAATTATGCCTGGGACTTAACTCAGTTGCACAAGATTGATTTTGTAACCTGGCTATTCCTCTGACTTTACTTGCATCTGGTTTGAGTCCCCCAAGCACTTCTACTGGGACCAAAGTATTGATGCTCAGTCTTACTAAAGCAATGTTTAACTTGATTTAGCTTTAGATCTGAGTTTTTTGGTAGTTTGAAGCAATGTTTCTAACCTTAAATCATGTCTCTTTAACAGAGTCAAATACCAAAATATCATCCATAACACCAGGAACAGGAACACCATCTAGTCAATTGAGTACATCAGTTATTTTACACTGAAAGATTTCTTGTGCTACTATTATACCAAGTGGCAGCCTTTTGAAACAGAACCTTCCACTTGGAGTAATGATCCTTGTCAATTTTTGGCTTTCTTTATCTAGGAGTGTATTTCAGAACCCACTGGAAGCATTTAATATGGAAAACACTTTTTCATTCACATGCTTTGGTCCTCTGTCTTCTAGTATAGGTAAAATGAACCTTTCATGCACAATAGCATCATTTAGTCTTTCTAAACTTAGCACATAGTTGTACACAAGTATTCTGTTTAACCACTGAGGCCATTGGAACACTGGAACCACTTAATATATTAATTTACACTTTCTGTTATTTCTAAGCTTTGCATTTCTTTAAGTTTTGTTTCTACTTTGGACAGCATAGGAACTAGCACCTTCCTGGGTGTGGTTGAGGCATATGCAACTTTATTCAGTTTTAGCTTAATTTTAATTGCTCACTGTTAAGCAGACCAGTTGACTTGTCTGACAGTTAGTACAGAGGATTCATTAAGGCTATGAGTTGCTTCCTTTAACCAAGATACAGGGTTTGAGTCCTTCCACATTAATTTGCCTACTGTGTGACTCTGAGCAAGTCCCTTAACTAGACTGTGCTCCCTGATCACTCCTGAAAAAGGACACTTGTGTCCAGTGGGTTTAACCTGGTTAGCAAATGCATAAAGTAAAAAATAAACACATCTACACCGAGTTTATTTATTTTGGCAATTAAGCTCATTTTACATGCCACAGCTCTGCTGAGCAGGTTATTCATGTATGTAACATCCATCATATAAACCCCAAACTCAAACTTGTACCCATTTCACTCAGACATGGCTAGAAATTTACCAATGTATTTGGGTTTGCCTACAAGTACATGAAATTCAGTCTTTGCTTCATGTAACTCTGGATATTTCGAGAAACCTCTATGGGTAGTACTTGATATCATTGTACTAGCTGCTGTGTATCTATCCTAAAACTTACTTGAGTTCCACAAATAGTTATCTTAACTTGCCAGCCTTCTTCAACATCAGACACAGTAATGAATATAGACAACAAATGCTTTTCAAACATTATTTTCAATTGTATCTCAAGTCGTCACTTCTTTGCAAAACTTCCCAGTCTTTTATAGCTCTTACACCTTCTGTGATGTGAAGCCCACTGTTTTGACTCAGCATGATAATGGTTACAATTCATGCATTTGTCAAGTTTACATTCAACCCGGATTCTTGCGCATTTGTTTAGTTTGACCAAAATGACTGGGAATAAGTGCAGGGGGCTAAAGCCCCGAGCAGGTGCTCACATTAGCCAGCAGGGGGTGGGCTAGGGCTCTTTAGAAATGATCAGCCCTCTGTGCAAATGACAGCTTCCTGGGGAGAATCATCTGACAGGCCAGATGAAATGGCACCCATGGGTCCTGGAAGCAGGTAGAGAAACACTTGTGGTAGTAGTGGCCCTTCCCTGTGGGACCCTAGAGTGGCTATTCTGGACAGTCTAGAGTTGGGTTGGCCACAGGAAAGCTGATCGTCTACAGATACCTGTGGCACAAACAACCTTCATGCTTGCCTGGATGAGTGCTCCTTCTAGATGACTTTCAGTCAAGTTGTTGACTCTGAGTTACTAATTGGGAAGGAATGTGATGATAGTCATAGGAGGGATGCTGATGATCAGCAAGTAAAGAGGGAGAAAGCACACTAAAAAAACTAATGTTTGAGAGATGCAAGTAAGAAGACAGAGAGTTTATAAAGATGCTAAAAAATAGGGGACCTTTGATTTCAAACACGTTTCCACCTCTTAAACATATTTCTAGGATGCGTCTCCATAATATCCACTGCTTGTCCTTGTCCCACATGAGTGCCTTCCACTTCCATCTCCAAATCAGAGGTATGTTGCTCCTTCCACCACCACAAATGAGAAGGGGATTTCCTCAGTGTCTTGCCTTGCAATTTCTTCCGTCTTTTGTACTGTATATGTAAAGCTGGTTGAGATAAAAGGTATGATATGTAAACAGGTCTGTTTGCATTACTATCCTCCAAACTGCTTTTTATGTTCTAACACAAATATCTTAAGTATAATCTGAATAGTCAAAGTAGAAATCTGCCAGTATAGTTAAACCTTTTTCATTATCACCCATTTCAAGATGCCAGCTCCCATTTTATAGGGATATAGTCACATGAATCCTTAGCAATGTATATTAGACTGTATGTAACACCACTGAAGGGTAGCCTGCCATCCTGCTGCCTGTTCTTCTAAGTCATTTTCATGTTTTTCCAGTCACTTAACCAAAGATGCCTGCAAACTCCAGCTGAAATGTGATGGTATTACAGGACAGTCTCAGCCTCAACCTGCAGTCATGGAAAATATGTACAAAGGCCTTTGAAATGTAGGACATCCAGCTAAAAGTCTGCACATCTAATTAGTGTAAAATTTGAATACCAAACAGCAGACAAGTCTTCCTGCTTTCAGTAAGAATGAGAGATGCTACTCAGAAACACATTAAAAAAAGAGTGATATAAATTATAGAAAAATATAAGCACATTATCAAAGACACAGTGTAAAATCTGTAGACGTTAATGAACTCTATTGCAAAATTCTATGACACAAAATCATTTCTTTTTGCTTTTGAAAAAGAGATGCCAGATGTATCTCCTCTGTTTTTGAACTATTAGTGTTACTAGTAAATTGGTCATGTAGTGTGTTTTCTGTGTACCAGACAGCTTAAAAAATCATGTGTGATGAGGGGGATTCAGAAGATTGCGTGAAAGGGTATGTCAAGCCTAAAAATGGGAAAATACGTCCAGAAATTGGTATATCATGTACAGGGTAAATCAGACTTGAAAACAGAAATTTCAGCAGAACAGTGACAGCTGAGAGATTTGAGTCATGTAGATACAAGTTATACTAGTATGTTTAACAGTGCTCTTCATAAAATGTCTATAAAGATGTTTCTCTACAAATTAATATTCAGACCTTCTCTCCTGTCTCACTTTCTCTTCCTGTTCTCTCCCCAGTATCTCTCCTCTCTCTGTCACACCATTTATGCAGTGGAATATGATATGTACAGTCAAAGACTGGATGTGTTCATACGAGCCACCAGAAGTGTAGCTGGTTTGTAATACATACCTCCCTGACTGAAAATCTGATCAACCCATTAATCAGATATAACAGCTGCATGTCTTCCAGTAGCATTTCCAGGGCCTTTGGCCTCTGTAAGTTTGTTCACAACAGATGAAAAACTTATTAATATGTATCTGCTGTTTTCTCTTGAGCCCCTCAGAACTATCGGTGCAGTTTTTTCCTTCAGCGTGTAAGTTAGTATGTGTTATTTCATTGAGCTTGATCGGATATCATCAAGGCAGTATATAAATCATTTTTCTTTCCTTGCCTACATCACAAACTCAGGGCATACAGTATTGCTGAGGCTGGGTGTAATCATTATCTCCCTTTCATAAAAAAAACATACTGTAAGCTATTCCATGTGTTAGCATGTAGTAGCACATTGTCATACAGTCCCACAGAGGCATGAACATCTGCCTACTTACATCATCTAAATCATACGTATCCTCCCTCAGTGCTCTATTCCCATGTTTTAATTGTAGGATTTTGTTTTCAATAGTATATACATTTTCACCATTAAACAAAGACTCACTAATATTCTACAAGCTAAGTAACCTTGTCATAAAATGTGCTTTACCTCTTACATTCTTAAATTCATTTCCTAAGTTTGAATTCATTAATTTCAATAGGTATAGATTTGACTTTGTCTTTTCAGTGATACAAAATGCATGTACTGCCAGTATCTTTCTGCAATTTATGGGGTTTACTGAAAATAAAAAAGTCAAATCCTGGGATTCACTAAACTCCATGTAAGCTTCACGCTAAGCCTACATGGAGTTTATATGTGTGTGGTGATGTGTGGTGAGCAGCAGCGCTAATTACATATTCATGCCGCACCCCATGTTTAATTGTTAATAAGTGTGGTTTCACAGTTGGCAACAGTGCTACTGGGCAGGAAACCATGTAAAGTAACATGGATAGCAATCCTGTTTACATCAGAGCACATTCAGTGTGTTTGCCCAGAATGCCACAGTGTGATCACTGTGGCATTCTGGGCAAACACACTGACTGTGCTCTGATATAAACAGGATTGCTATCCATGTTACTTAACCAGGGCTTTACATATACGTTTCCATAGCTCTCTTAGTGCAAGAAATCTGGACAAACTTCAACATAATGGGGGGACAATGGCCCAGATACAGGGACAGGTTCTACATATTTGCACGTTTAAACTTAGAAATGTGCTAGAATAACAGTGGTGCAATGGTTAATGTTGCTGCCTCACAGCAAGAGGTTCCCCGGTTCGATCCTTGCCTGTGGTGCCTTCTGTGCGGAGTCTGCATGTCCTCCCTGTGGTCACGTGGGTTTCCTCCGGGTGCTCTGGTTTCCTCCCAAAGACATGCTGTAGGTGGATTGGATACTCTAAATTGTCCCTAGGCGTGAGTGCATGAGTGTGTGTGCCTTCTGTGGAAGGTTGGGCGCTGGACTGTAACTTGACACCGTGAAAACTCCACTGCCAATCATTAGCGGACAGGTGATCTGCTATGGCGACCCCTAACTGGGAAAAAGCTAGAAGAAGAAGGTTTTATTTATTTTTATTTATTTAACATTTGGTAACTGGGAAAGTCTGACTTGGAACAAAGCCAGTTTTCAGCAGAGGCCTGGGGAGAAATGCTCCAGACACATGTCTTTGTAATGTGGGAGGAAGCTGGAGCACCCAGATAAAACTCACACGAACACAGGGGGGACATGCAGACTCCGATCAGAAGGCACCCCAGACCCCAGGTTTGTGTTAAGATACATTTTCTGAAGGATTTGAATTCTGAAACTCAAATGTATGTAATTATTTAGTGACATCAGTGCTGAGATCATCCCAGTGATATGGCAGAAAACCACAAATTTTATAAGGGACAGACCAAAAGATATAAGGCAAAATTCTGGACATACTGCAAAAATCTGGACAGTTGAGAGGTATGATATGTATGTGGTCCAAACACAATACAGGACAGGGTATACAGTGCAGAGTATTGTAAAATCCCATTCCTGGGATTCTGTACTGAAGCTGTGTAAATGATCTGTAATGGTACATGGATTTCCATATAAACTAAACACTCAGGGGAAGTGTGTGTATTGAACAGGGGCACACAGATGAACTGTAGGCATGAACACAGGGAATGAGGAGAAGTGAAACAACCTAATGTGCAGTAGATGAGGGCATGTCAATGGAAGATGATTGTACCAGCAACACCAGTCACATATCTATATGGTACAGTAGGGACTGCACAGTAAAATGTGT
Organism: Protopterus annectens; assembly: GCF_019279795.1. Classification (NCBI taxonomy): domain Eukaryota; kingdom Metazoa; phylum Chordata; order Ceratodontiformes; family Protopteridae; genus Protopterus; species Protopterus annectens. Next base: position 1,303,782,780 of record NC_056728.1, on the reverse strand, counting down.
TTTTTGTGACAGTCACACAAGGTGACATAACAATGGGGAGGATGTCTGTGTGAGATAAGCATCCTTACATAAATAATGCAGAGGACATATATCAGGGATCTGACATACAACTGGGTGCATATTGTGAAGCTGTGCAAACTGATTTGCCTAAATATGAGGGTAATCTCAGCAGAGGTCTCCAGCAAGTGGGACACAGGGTGGGAGGTTGTTAAAATGGTTATGGTATTTGCCTTGCAAACATAAGGTGCAGTGTTTGATTCTTCCAAGGGGTAATTGGCTAGGCTTAAAATGGCCCACAAGTGCAGTTAGCCTAGTACCAATCTATGAACCTAAAGGCTAATGGGCAACATTAAAGGAAGCATGCACAATCATGGACAATATCAAAATAATACCACCAGTAATCCATGTCTCTGACATAACATATATGATTTATAGTGATCAGAGATGGTTCTGCACAAACACACTTGTACAACTGTTATGATACATACACACTCTATGAGGGTAATCGCACACACAGTCCTAACACTGTAACATCTGCTGGAGGTGTTAGGAGGGACACTGCTATACCTGCATGTAACATTATGATCAACATAGGCCAGCTGACTGGTGTGCATGGCACACACACACACACACACACACACACACACACACACACACACACACACACACACACACACACACACACACACACACACACACACACACACACACACACACACAGCACAATCCACACTTTCAGAAATGTTATCCATGCGATTAATGTTTTCAAACAGCTATATATGTACGATGTACATCACTGGAAAAGGCATCATACATGCATCTGGTGTAACAACTTGATGGGGTTTCCACACCATCAGACAGTAATGTTTATGCCTCAAAAAGAATACCTAGGTATGGCCAATAAGATGTGTAACAGCTCACTGTGGCAGACATGGTACACTTCAATTACACATTACTGGAAGGTGTAGTGAGGTACATGAAGAAGGGTGCATTGTAGTTAGTTACTGGTGTGATGAAGGCTGTGAGCTATGGAGGCATTATGACCTCTGATGTGGATGTCCTTCACATACTCAGTAGTTGTGTTACATACAAGGGAGTAGTCAGCTGTGGCCACATGCTGGTGGACATTCCACATATCATCTACCTCAGGACACAGGTCACATACCTATTGGTCTGACTATAGGATGTGATATCTACATTATACTTGGGTTGTGTGTTTGTTTTCCTGAAGTAACAAAACTCCCATCTTTTTGTGTCATTGCAGGTTTGTCATGGCTGTGACATTAATCTTTGGTGTGTGTTGATACTGTCTGTATTATACTAATATCACAGTTGGAGTCAATGATTGGTCACAATCTGTAGTCCATCAGACAACTGTTTGGACACGGGACGTGTATGTCATTTTTGTTGTCTGTGACTTAAATAATGGACAGGAAAGGACCTAGCAGACAGCCCTGATGTATGGACCTGATCACTGGACCTGAGATATAGTTCACGTCCTACATTTCAACATATTTTGATGCCACGTATGTGATACAGTGGTCTCCCCACTTGGTGATATAGGTGTTTATGGCCACATCTGACAGTGCTGAGAGAATATCTCAGTGTGGATTTGTGTCAAATGCCTTTGGCTTGTCCAGTTCAAAAGGCTGATAGTGTTGTCATCATGCATGCCCTTGATGACCTCTTTGAGGACATCTAACAGACGTAATAGACATGATGTAGCATTAACAACTCACACAGGTCTGCTGCACATAGCCGGTATATTACTAGTGTCCATTTAGTAAAAGGTCCAAGATGATATGTTGGTTACCTCACAGATGAGGAGAGTCAGGATGTGTCTAAACATGCATGCATTGGGTGCTGTTCCCTCCAACTCACATGGATGCATGTTGATGTACACCCTTCTACAGGGATATAGTTTATGTGTATTCAGCCGTTTCAGGAGGTGTATGTGCTGAGTCATGCAATAGGCAATCTGTGATGTTGTTGCAGCTCATTGATTCTGTGTGATAGGCCTGTAAGACAGTGCATACTGGCTATCCTGATCTGGCTTAGGGTTTGGACCCAATCCCCTGAGCAGGTATCATTGAGAAACTCACCTAACTGGGGATTAACCCTTACATCACTGTGAAAGTTGGTGAATCAACCTTCACCTGTAGAGCTGTCACCACTGGCATACCCCAGGGAAGTGTGCTTTGCCCTTTACTGTTTGGACCCTATTACTCAACAGTTCAGGCTAAAGTATACTGCCTTTGGTTTATCACATTTTGTGATTCTTGCATATTGGATGCAAACATTGAGCCCACCTATGATGATAACATACTACAGGAGGGGCTAAAACATAGGTTCATAGGTAGGTACTAGGCTATCAGCCCAAGGGCCTAAGTAAGCCTAGCCAACAAAGTTCCCTGGCTTACACCAACCCAAGGAAGTTAATTTCCTGTGCCCCTGTTGAGCAGAGACACAGAAGTGATCCCCAGTGTGTATTTCCTATTTCCCATCCACTCATCAAGATTTTTCTTGAAGACTGTTAATGAGGAACTTTGCTTGACATAGATGGGTAGCTTGTTCCAGAGTATGGGAAGTCTCTGGGACAGGAATATATCCCTCCAGCATGCCCTGTTTATTGTGATGACAAGGTTTAGGTCCCTAGAATGTGTAGCTTGGAGGGATTGGGATTTCTTTAGGTGTAGCATGTCCAACAGCTCTGGGTTTGACATAGCTTTATATGTTAGGCAGAGATCACCTCAGAGTGGGTGATATGCTACAGAGTAAAGCTGGAGTTTTTTGAGACGGTCAGTGTAGGGCATCTGTTTGAGGCCAGTAATCCTCATTGTGAGGTACTTCTGTGGCCTTTCCAGCTGCTGCAGATGTCTTGTGAGGTACATTCCAAAAGGGGTGTTGTACTCTATAATGAGTCTAATGAGTGTCGAGTAGAGGGGAACAATGACCTCTTTTTCCTGGATAAGAACACTTTTGTGATGAGGTGTGCCATGTAGAAGGATTCCTGACTACTGTGGCAATGTGATTATCAAAGGAGAGACTACTGTCCACCTGGGTCCCAAGGTCTCTTATCACACATTCGGCATTAAGAAGACTGCCGCTTATGTGGTAGTTCATGGGTACAGAGTTTTTACCAAAGGGGATAACAATGCAACTTTTTGGCATTGAGCTTGAGGCCATGGCTCTGACATCAGGCATCTGTCTCATTGAGGCCCTTCTGTAGGATATCCACATCACACAAAACAGACAAATGATTGGTGGCAAATTCACATGGTGTACAAATAAATGAAAAATGTGTCTTTATTTTGTCCTTCTGCAAACTGGAATTCCCTGATAATTACAATACTGACAACAGTCCCACTATGCTGAAACCCAGTGATGCCAGCACTGGGAACACATGTAGATAGCAATCTAAACTTCGACCACCAAGTGTCCACACTGGTACTGAAAGCCTATGTTGTGCACATCATAAGTCATGCTATTGTATCCAGATCTGAGGATTATATTACAGCACTGTACTCAAACCTCATATGAACACCAATCGAGTATATTGCTTTCTTTTGCATGTACCTCACCAGACACATGCAGCAGCTGGAGAGACCACAGGGAATTCTCACCAAGAAAGCACAGGACCTACAAACCCTGCCATGATGTATGTGGATAGACTAAAATCCATGTCACTGTAATCTGGATAGTATAGGATGAGATGACTTCTGCCTGACCTCCAGGCCAGTCTCTGACCCTGCCCTGGTGAGAATAGTGCACATCCACAAATCAGATATAGCTGATGACATCAGCAGTGTCTGGTGAGGAGAATATGGTAATAGCAGTGTCCAACATACTGGTCTAAAAGGCTCTTTGCAGTGTCAAGCAAGTGCACACACACACACACACACACACACACACACACACACACACACACACACACACACACACACACACACACACACCAGTTGACTGCAGTGAGAACAGAACCACTACCTATCAAAGTACACAGACTACAGAACTCTGTATTTAAGGCATGCACCACAGGTCAAGTCTGACTTGGAGTGTCTCAGGCAACAGTTTATATCTGATGACAACAACAGTGTCTGGTGAGAAGAATATGGTAATAACAGTGTCTCACATGCTGATGTAAAAGGCTCTCTGTTATGACAAACAAATGCACAAGGACACACACATACACACACACACACACACACACACACACACACACACACACACACACACACACACACACACACACACACTAGTTGACTGTAATGAGAATAGAACCGCTACATAAGTACACAGACTACAGAGTTCAGTACTTTACTTGAGCACCATGACACAACTCTGAGTTTTATAAGGCTGCAGGACAACTTATAGTGGATGAGATCAGTACTGAATGTAGGAGAGAAGATGTTGAGAGGCCTGCATAGGTTCATAGCTTCATAGATTCATAGGGGTTTACTAGGCCTAGGGCCCTAGGGTCTTTACAACTTAGCTGTGTAAAAACCCAAGTACCCTTATTGAGCATAGTTAGACGGTCATTCTTAGCAGAGGAATTTTGTGATCAGCTCTGACTGCCCTTGTCCATGAGGAACATAGATGCCACCCCTGGGGTGAATTTATGATCACTCATCCAGTTAAGGTTGCTCTTGAATAGGGTCATTGAGATGCACTGCTTCACATGCAGTGGGAGTATATTCCAGAGGAGTGGCAATTGCTGGGAGATATATCTGTCTTTCCAGCATGTTCTGTTTATGTCACAGGCTATGTTGAGATCCCTGGAGCAAGTTATTCTTGTCCCATTTATTTGCGGATGTCCAGCATTTCCAGTAGGCAAGGTCTGGGACTGCTCTGTAGGCCAGGTACAGGTCACATCTCTGCAGCCTGTATGATACTCAGTACAGTGATAGGGCTCAGTCTTTCCATGTATATATTGATTTGGAGGCCCTGGATTCTCCTCGTCAGAAGCCTATGTGGTTTCACCAGTTGCTGCAGATGTCTGGTGAGGTACACACAGAAGGAAGCATTGTACTCAGATTAATGGTCTGATAAGGGTCAAATACAGATGAACTATGACCTCCCAGGTCTTGGATGCAATGTCCTTATTTACGAGGTGCACAATGGAGAATGCATGTCTTACTATTATGAACACATAGTGATCAAAGTTTGGATTGCTATCAACCTGTGTTCCCAAGTCTTGGAGCACTGAGTTTGAGCTTAGTGGGGTGCTATGCATATCATAATTAGCTGGGGTACTTCTTTGCCAAAGAGGACAAAGAGGCATTTTTTGCATTGTTTCAGTCCATCAGTTTGGCATCAATCATTTGTCTGGGTCAGCCCTTTCTGTAATATGTTAACATCATTGGGGGACTGGTCTACTGTTGGAGGCGGACTCCCCAATTTTGATGGTGTGCATTCTATCAGTGAGCCAGTTGACTACCCATCTAGTAATGTATGGATTAATCTCCAGATGGGAAATTTTCTTTATGACACCTGAATGAGAGATTGTGTGAAAGGCTTTGGCTAAATCAACATGGCATTATGTCCTGTTTTCCCTTATCCAGGGCTTTGGGGACATTATCAATGAAATCCACTATGTTTAATAACCAAGATCTACACTTGACAAAACCAAAATGGGTTGGGTCAAGAGTATTGAAGGTCACCTATGTCCCTGTGGATAAGGTCCATGATGATTATTTCCATAGCCTTGCAGATAAGGCTGGTTAGGCTTATGGGCCAATAGTTCCCAGGGTCAGTTGGTGGATATGTAGGCATGTTCAACTGTGAAGATAGTTTTAGTTTTGCATGTTGCCAGACTGATGTGCATTGCATATCATACATCATTAGATATTAGTTTATTTAGTGAAGTTGATATATGTGTGAAAAAGTACTGAGACACCAGGGTTGCCATGCATGCAAGGAAGCAACACATGGCTGCATTGTAAATATGTGACATATAGTTATATAGGGCCTTCACTTTATTATGTTTTCACATGTAGTTTCATGGCATGAAGAGTAAATGGACAATAAACAACACTAATACATGCTAATAGTGACCTTGCATAGTGCATCTGTGAGCAGCGGGTTTGTGCTATGGTTGGCAAAGTGTTTGTGCATGCGAGATACAAATTTCCATTACTTTCCCTGTTTGCACATAGTTAAGCAGTGTGCAAATGCGTCCTGCATTGCTAAAAATCTGAGAGTTAGTATTCAGTGTATGAAATATACCTGCTGCTTAGAAGACTCTGTGGTAGCAGGTGTAAATGCATTGTCATATTTCTTTTTGAGCCCAGATGATACTGGGTTTGAATCCAGGTGTATGTCATACTTTTAAATGAAAAGTGATAACAGTGATAATACAAATACATTATTCTTTGTAGTACATTCAGCATATGTCATTGTGTGTGTTGATGTAGGGCAAAGATGTTAAGTGGCATTGTACGGAGGTAATTGCAGCATTGTAAAGCCACTCACTGTCACTTGGCATTGGTGCACAATGCCAAACTCAGTACAAACACAGAGGCCAAAAAGTGAAGGGATCCATTGCTTATTCTGGTACTTATGTGTGTTTGTGTGATTCTATTTTTGACCAGATTATAGGTGGTAAAATGGTGTAGATGGGAAAGTGGTGAAATGGGGAGCAAGCAGGGGGAATAATAAAGAGAAAGGAATACAAGAATGTGCAGGAGAGAGGTAGGAAAGAATTATAGCTTTCCATTTCTTCAACTGTAAAAACTGTTAATATGAGCAGAATATTAGCTGAATTTGGACTGTCACCTCCACAGAAAGGAGTGTTAACAATGTAGTCATGTTGTATAGCCAATTGGAGTGAATCAAGTGTGTCAAGAAGACGTGTGCAAAATGGAGAGTTATGTATGGGACGATATTTGTTGTGGGACAGGTACCCTTTTTTAATTCAGTAAGAGAGGAATGCTGGATAAGGGACATAGGTATTTCTGGGTCAGATAAGTTGAGTAGGTGAGGAAGCAAATGCAAATAAATAAGACAAATAAGAGAAGATATAGAGAAGATATAGAGACAATGAATGACACAAAAGGGTGGGGACACCATTATTGGGGCAAGGGAGGGGACAACACAGGCTCAAGCAATCAAACATGGAGACAGTGAGAATGGTGTCCTCACCCTCTGGACTGTCATCACTATCCCCGTACTCCACTGGTGGCTAGAGTGCTTGATGTCTTCTTTTACTATGTACCATGAGAGAGAGCAGTGTTTCCATCTGACATAGGCATACACCAATGGTTCACATGACCCTAGACACCAACCCTAGCATCTCCCGGTGGGTGATGAAATCCCCACCTCCACCACTGCTCCTGTAGGGTACCACTGCACCAACTGCTGGGGCAGTAATACCTGAGGGTGCAGGTAGTGCAGTGGCAGCAGAGTCAGTGCTACCAGGTTGGGTCCCAGATGTGCTGGGCATTGGTGCTGGAGCTGGTGGAGCAGGGACAGGCTGTACACATGGATGACATGAAGATATTTTGACAACACATAATAGAAAATAAAAAAGAAAGATAAGGGCTGAGGTGAGAGAAAAAAAGAGATAAAATTACTACCATCATATGTGACATACAATGCATTAACAGGTCATTAAATTGATGCCTACACTATTCTCCAGTGCATGGGATGCCAGTAACACTGGATACAGCCTGAGTCAAACTACTCCATGCCTCAGACTTTTACTGTGAGCCAGAATAGTCACCCTGCAGAAGCATTTGGCTGTGGCACTTTACCAGGACTCCAGTAAATATCCTGGACTCCTGGACACCCCACCCCTGTGACCTAAACTGAGCAGCTTGCCTACTAACTCTAGACATGTCTAACACCCGACCTAGAGCAATTGCAAATTATGCTTTTCCCCCAGTTCCAGTTATGTTTACTGGTAGTGAGCAAACCTGAGCAACGATGCCAACCACATTTTCACAATGTTAAGCAGAGAGTAGCAGTGCCAAGCAGGGATGACATAAATATTTGAATAGGAAGGTTAATTTGACACTTGACTTTAGTTTGAGGGGCATTTGCTGATGTAACTTGGAAATATGCATTGAAAATTGGAAGGTAACTATTAGGTGAGTTAAGTTTGCAGACATGCACTGGGGGCATAAATGTCATGACCCGACACATTTTTTGTTGGCTTTATACACTGATAAAATTGATTTTTAAAGTGTGGGATTCAATATTCAGGCATAAGAGAGAAAACATTTTCTTCCACAGCACTGATTTTCTTTATTTGCCACAGAAGAAGTGCTGCTCAGACATAGTCAAGAATCATTCATAAATACAGCTGACATTTTGAGGTGCTACACATGTATGTGTGTGACGTGACAAGGTTCTTGTATATATATCCAGTTGTGTCTTATTTAATTGTGAAGGTCATCTAAGTCCAGATAGCAGAATTATACTTAGAGATATATAGTAGACAGTATACCCTCAGTCATACATCTGAAAACACAATAAGGATGTCTTATCCCTCATACATATAATTCATATCAACTCCACTATCTAAAGTATTGTAAGTGAGAGTGAATATAATGGGAAATAGAATAACAGTAAAAATGTCTGGAATGTCCTGTATTAGAACCCAGGACCATGTGTATGTCATTCCTACACTTACACATATTGCCACAAGAATGCTGAAATAATTTTACAGTTCATTGCTATAAACTGCACTGTCGCAACAGTAAAAATAAGGACCATCACACTTTAGCCCTCCACTTACACCTGCTGCCACAGGACTAGTGACATGACATTTTCATAAATTCCTACTCATTCTTAAGTTCTCTTGAATGAATCTGTTTTCAGTTATTGGCTGTCTGCATCTTGTTTGCAGGTGTTTGACGACTGCAGTTGTTGGGGAACCTTGCTAAGCAACACCATTAAGTAGTGTTGCATAATGGAAAGCAAAACTTGCAACAATGTATTTTTTATGACCTGTGCACTTTTACAGAAGCCCTGTCTGCAGGTGTTCTGCAGGTGTTCTGTCTGATTTCTGTGTGGGACACTAGTCCAGGTTAGTGCACAGCTAACCATTGCGCAAATGAGATAAGCCCAGCCAAACTTGACATTCATTTTCTCCATTTCCCTAAAACCGCACACCAGACAGACATTGGCCAAAAAATGTTGAAATGAAGATAAGCAATCTATGATATAAACACTACAAAATGTTTGTAAGTAGACACAAGATATTTCTACATAGGTCTGGATTTGAACTCTCACTCCAATGAACCTTCAGAACACAGTAAGGGTGCTTTATCCCTCTTTGCCACGCAAACAGCTTTGCAGCAGGGAACTGAAATCATTCTGCATACAACTAAGTGCAGCATCATCCACAGTATTAAGAAACCACATAACAGTTATTTGCACATGTTTAAATTATGGTTGTAGTACACTGAGTGATCACACAACCATTTATGTCTATTGCTTGTAAAAATGCAGCTCTGTTACCTCTCTGTGTTTGTTGCTCATTCTTGTCTTATCTGACCAGTAATCAGAGACATGCAGTCTGTAAGGTATTCTATATCCTTGTTCTTAAAATGTTTGAGGATATTAAATGGCAATAATATACAGTTGTTAACAAATGAAAGGGAGGTTGGATGTTAATTAACAGAACCTGTGACTTGTGTGCTGCTTACTTACATTTCTAACCTTTATAAAACTATTTCTATACACTTTGCAAGTCTAACTTGACATACCCACTGGAGGTAGGACAATCTGCATTGCTGTTGTGTTTTCCTTCTCCCTACCAATAATTATTCACAGTTACAATCCATTAGAAACAAACACTGAGGGTGTGCCTGCACTATGTTTCCATCAGATACAAGCCAAGCATTTGGGATTCAGCAGTTCTAATGAGTACACACCTTATTTGCATCTTCATTGTACTAACAGCCCTGAATCTACACCATAAAAAGGCAACTGTGTAGCTAGGGAACCTGAAGGTAAGGTGACTTGGTTATGTGGAGAACACATAAAGAGGCTATTATTTTGGGATATATCTGCACAGAAGACTACTGAACTTGAGAAGGTATCCTTGCATGTTGCAGCTATATACTGCAAATGCTGAAATGTCATTTAATAAAAATCTGTTTCATATTAATACATATATATATATATATATATATATATATATATATATATATATATATATATATATATATGCACATACCCACTACTGTTCGACGATTCAAAGTACAACACCGACAACAAAAAGGTGTATCCAGCACTAGTATAAATATCTCTAAAGTCCGTTGTAGTGCAGCATAATGCATTGAGAGTATCCAGAAGCTTCCTTTTAAATTTCTTATAACTGTAAATGGTCTTCAGACTACTGCTGTTTTCAAACAGTTAACAAAGTATGAAATAATGTATCCAGAAGCAAAATATGCCATTTGCCTGTTCTTTTGGGGGGTGTGGAAGCAAAGATGCATTTCTGTTTTTTTTTTAAACAAGAAACATCTTTATTAAATTATCATGTATGACATAGGCCATGTTACATATATATATATATATGGCAATAAACCATAGCAACACAATCTCAGTTGCAAACATTATATATTCCAAACTGAGTGACACAACTGTAGCTGCAAACATTATATATGATGACTTTTAACATATCCAGTCATTGTTAGTCAACCATTACATAGTTCATTCAAATCCTGCCTTCTCTTAAACCTCGTTCCTCCTCTGCATGGATTGAGCCCACAGTTCCCATTTTTTCCATATGTAATTTGCTCCTACCCTTTTCTAAAGATCCCAGTTCCAGTTGTTTTAACTTTGTTACTATCTTCACTACTTTATTTTATTTTACATTTGTTTACCGGGCTAGTCTAGCTGGATATATGTCCATTTTCAGTAGAGGCCCGGGGAGAAAAGCTCCATACATAAAAGTAAACTACAAGACATATTAATAAAAATTAAGTACAATAAGAATATACATTTAGTAATCAGAACAACAAATATTTAAGGCACACACAAAATACACTAGGTCAGTAGTAGCATCACAAAATAAAATGCTAAAGATTAGCAGTTAGTTTCATTAATTCGGAGAAATAGAGGTAAAACGAGAGATTAGAAGGGATTAATGTAGAAATAGAAGAGAGAGAAACAAAAGTCTAGAAGGGAAGAAAAAGAAGAATGGAAATGAGGGCAGGGAGAGAAAGGAGGAGTGAGTCAGAGCATAAGTGGAGAGCAACAGGGCAAGAAAAGAAAAGAAAAAAAAAAGTAAGTGTATGTGAAGCTAATAAGACAGTAAGTAGTTAAGGTAGAAGAGGGAATAAAAGGTTAGTCAGGAGTCCTACACGAACAAAGCCAGTGATTTTGGAAGTACAGTTTGATTTTTGTTTGAAGAGTGGTAAGGAAGAGATTAGAGTAATATCTGTGGGTAGCAGATTCCATGTCCTACCTACAGTATTAGTGAACAGAGAGTCACCAGCTAAGTTATGAGATTTTACAGATTTGGTCATGAGTTTAGAAGAAGATCGAAGGGAGGTAAGATTATTATAAGGGATTAAAAGTTTAGAGAGTATAGGGGTGTTATCAGGTTGGTAAAGTATCTTGTGGGCAATAGTAAGTTGTGAGATCATAAGACAGTTTTGTAGCTCTAGCCAGCCTAGGAGTTTTAGGTTATGACAGTGATGTGTTCTGAAAGGGTTACCTGTGGCAAAGCGGGCAATGCTATTGTAACAAACTGCTAGTTTATTTAGGTTAGCCTTCTTAAGGTTAGTGAAGATAGGTGATGCGTAAAAGAGAGTAGATATCAGATGGGAATGAGCAATAGTAGCCCTGGTAGTAGGTGTGAGAAATGGCTTATAATGATCCTATTTTTTTGTTAACTGTTTTGATGATGTTGTTAGTATGTTGATCAAAAGTGAGATTGTTATCAATGGTTACTCCTAGTAGTTTTGTTGTCAGGTCAGGAGAGATGACAGTGGTGTCATTTGACAAGATGTTGAAGTTTAATGGGAGGCTCGAGTGGTAGGAGTGAAAAGGAGCAGTTTAGTTTTTTTAGCATTGAGGAGGAGGTACCGTCTAGTAAACCAGGTTTCTACAGTGTTGAAGGTAGTTTGAGTTAGTGAGAGTAGTTCTGAGGAGGTAGATGCTGAACAAATAATAGTGGAGTCAGCGTATTGGATGCAGGTAGCTTGAGGGATTATAGTGTTAAGATCGTTTATGTAAAGGGAGAAGAGAAGTGGCCCAAGAATGGAGCCCTGTGGTACTCCAATAGAAACAGGCAATAAGGAAGAGATATGGTTGTCCCAAAGAACGGCTTGTTGTCTGTTGCTTAGATAAGAAGTAAACCATTTAATAGCCAGGATATCAAATGAGAGGGATTGAAGGATATTAATGAGGGAAGAGTGGTTCACCATGTCAAAGGCTTTAGAGAGGTCAATGAAGAGAGCAGAGGAGAAAAGATTGGAGTTACGACAGTTGTTAATAGTATCAACAAAGGAAAGGAGGGCAGTGGAGGTGCTGTGGTGAGGTCTAAAGCCATGTTGACAGTTGGCTATAATGTTATTTAAAGAGAGATACTGAACAAGTTGCTGATGGATACATTTCTCCATTATCTTAGCTAGAGGTGAGAGAAGAGCAATAGGTCTATAGTTCGTGTAATCAATAGAGCTACCACCTTTGTGTAGTGGGATAATATGAGAGACTTTCCATATATCTGGTATGGTTCCCTCTTGGATTGTCCTATTAATGAGTATAGATATAGGGTATGCAATCTGTTTAGCAGCCTTTTGAAGAAAGAGAGAAGGGAGTTTGTCAGCAGAGGGGGTGCAGGGTTTCAGTTTGAGAATAAGCTTGTAGATAAAAGAGGTAGAGATAGGATGAAGAGTGAAGTTGTGGGGAGAGTCAATTTGATTATTTGGAGGGTAAAAGTTATTGGTGTTCAGTTGTATAGCAAGAGCTTGAATGGTTTCTATAAAAAAGGAATTGAAAGTGTTTGCAGTATGGTTAGGGGTATCTGGGTCTGCATTTAGAGGAGGGAGTTTTTGATGTTCCAGGTGAAAGGAGTTTGTTGACAGAAGACCAGAATTGTTTGGGTTTATTAAAATGGGTTTCTTGAAGTTCACAGTAGTAGTTTTTTTTTTCAGAGATTATAGCTTTTTTTGTAAGATTCCTAAGTTGGCAAAAGTGAAGAAAATCAGAGCTGATTCTATGGTATCTCCATTTGGCCCAAATTTTATTTTTAGTGTGAATTAATTTCTTTGTTTCCTTAGAGAGCCATGGGGCTATATTAGACTTCATTCTAATAGAGCGTTCAGGGCATGTTTATTCAAAATGGAAAGGAAGGTTGAGTTGAAGAATGATACTGCTTCATTAAGAGGAAGTGATTTCAAGAGGTTCCAGTTGCATGTTTTGAGATCATTTTGAAATGAGTCAGTTTTAAAGTGTTTGGTAGAGCGTATTATTCTAGTGTTAGGGAGGTTTTGATAGTCAGTCTTTTCTCTAGAGATAAAGGTTAGGCAGTGGTCACTAAGGTCATCGGGCATTGTTCCTACTTTGTATGAGACATTGGCTTTGTTTATGAGTATCCAGTCTAAGATACTATGTTTCTTACTTAGTTTATTAAGCCTTGTTGTAGTGGTAATAGATTGAGTAAAACCATGTAGGTTTATATGACAGGTGGGGTTTTCACTATTAATAGTATTCCAGTCTATATTAAAGTCACCCAGAATTATAGTTTCTTGGGGTAGTTAGTGGAAACCCAACAGAGAAAGTCTTCTAAGATGGGTATATTGTTGCCTGGAGGTATATACATGCAGATGATGTAAAGGGCTTTTGTGCATTTAATTGGAGTTTAGCGATGATGGTTTCAGCTCTAACATCCTGGGTTGGACAGGCTGGGAGGGTGGAGATGTTAAGATGGTTCTTAAAGAGAATTGCCACTCCACCACCTTTACGTTTAGAGCGATCAAGCCTATATAAATTATAGCCTTGGGGAATAATCTCAACGTCTTTGGTGGCTGGCTTTAGCCAAGTCTCTGAGAGGCACAGAATATCAAAGTGGTGAGTGTCTAAGAGGGCATGTAAGTAGGGTACTTTGTTGTTTACACATATTTAGATGTCCTATGAGAAGGGTGTTATTGTAGTTATGCCTAGATACTTTGGGGAGGGATGAGTAGGGCCAGGGTTGGGATGGATGTCACCATCTTGTAAGGTTGGAGTATTTGGTTTGTATGTGAAGTTGCTTTTAAGAAGGGTTAGTTGTTTCATTTTTTTTTGAGAGGGTAAGGTATAGGTGAGGTGAGATTGCCTATGGAATTTAGGAAGGTGAAAGCTAGGGGTGGAAGTAGAATTTAAGAATGAGGTAAGAGAAGTGTGGATGCTGGATGTTTGTTTATTTATATAGCCTGGCCAGTTATTGAGTGGGTGTTCGATGAAGGTAAGAAGGTAAGAATAAAGGGAGGTAGAAAGTAATGTTAAGAATATCAACATGGTGGGTAAGTATGGGGTCATATTTACAAGTAGAGAGGTAATGGCAGTTATAAGGTAATAGTAGAAGAAAGGGTTGGAGGAGAATAGTTATAGGTATAAGGCAAAAAGAAAAAGAGGAAAGACTTAGTAGAAGGAGCTATAGGTGTGAGAAAAGAGAGTAGAGGGAATGCTGAAGAGAGTTGAATTTTATGGGATTAAGCTAAGAGGAATAGGAGAGAAGCTAGCAAAAAGGAGATGAGGTAGGATTAGCAGTAGAGGAAGGAGGGAGGAGGAAGGAGAGTGAGTAGAGGGGAGGGGTTTAGGTTTTAGCGGAAAGTTTAGGATAGGTTGTCAGGGTAAGGGGTGTGACTTGGGAAGTATAAGGTTAGGACCCCTGGGGGTGGGGTGGGGGGGGGGGGGGGGGGAGGGGAGAGAGGGAGAGAGGGCGAAGACGGAGACACACACAGATTCCAGTTAGGAAAGAAAAGTAACAGAAAAAGCTAGCAGATAGAAGGATTGAGATAGGTAGTGTAAGGAGGAGTGGGTCACAGAGCACAGCAAAGAAGGAAAGGAAAGGAGTGAGAAAGGTGAAAATAGGAGGAGTAAGGTAGAGGGATAAAGCAGTACTGTAAGACTAGATGTAGACAGAGTGACACCTAGTGGGCAGAGAGTAGAGTTACAGAGAAGAGTCACAACGGTTCAGGGGCAGAATAGAAAAAGGTCAAGACAAAGGCAAGAAGAGGAAAAGTAGCTGACTAGTCTGCAGAGGATTAAGGCAAAGGAGTGCAGGCTAGGGAAAATCTAGGGACAGGTCTAGGGAGGAAAGAGGAAAGAGTAGGGAGGAGCTTAGCTAGTAAGGGTAGAAAGAGGATAAGGAGTAGGCCTGTGTAGACAGACACCTAGAGTTCTGAGGTAGTATTACAGTAGGTGACTAAGGGCAGAAGTAAATCGCTTTGGTTGGGAGGGAGAGAGAATCAGTAAGGGAAGGAAAATGTTTAGAAAATACTGGTCATAGAGAAGAGTCTGGCTGCTAGTATTCCTGACACAGAGGCCAAAACAGTTTGGTGCACTCAAATAAAGGAAGACAAAACAGTGCTGAGATTAGCTAACGGCAGAGTCTAAGTTTATGACGACTTTTACAAAATGCTGTTAAAGCAGTTGTAGTATTTGGACAGCACTGAAGGAAAATTCGAGTTGACAAGGCTTGAAGTAGTTGAGGGTATCCCATAGCCAGGGAGTTCCTCAGGTCTTAGTGGTAGATAGAGAGCTAGGAAGGTAGGAAGGTAAGGAGAAAGGGTGTTAATATAAGGAGGCCAAATAAAAAGTAACTCAGTATGCAGTAGGAGTAGAAAATGCAACTGTTTAAGGCAAGGATAATCACTACTCAACAACTAATATGGCTAAGTTAAACATTGAAAATCACACATGTACAGGCCTAGAGTATAATGAAAATAATAAGCTTAACAGTGGATAACAAAGTAAAGCAGTTAGCAGAGGGTACTATGTTCCAAGGTTATAACAACAAGCTTATAGTAATAGCGCCATTAATAGGTTGAATAATATAAAGAAAAATGCAATCTCAAACAGCAGGTTATATAGGGAGAAATGCTAGGGTTAGGCAGGTTCCCAGAAGCTCTATCGGACACTTGGTATATTAATTATAAGTACCACAGAGGGTAGGCAAGAACCAACATAATAGTAACTCTTTATGCTAAAGGGTAAGTCCTAGATATCAGACTGCTTAAATTCTTATGATGGGAGTAAAAGTAAAGGTTTAAGCTACTATAGAAGCAAGGAGCTCCTTTCAGATAATCGCCAGGATCAACAAGTAGCCTAATCGTTGTAAAACAATGTTGGCCAATTTAGTGTGGGGGGTAGGCACCATAGAGAGCCATAGAGGCAAAAATCACAGTCCGGGACGGGGAGATGCTATGAACGAAGTAGGTGATGGCGTCTTCCAAAACCACTAAGTCATAGACCTCAAATAAAATTGTACTGTATTGTAAACAGATATTACTAGATACAATTTCAAACCCTCATAGTCCAAGGACTCAGTCAAGGTTCAAAAGTATTCTTTGGACAGGTTGCACTAAAAAGCCATAGTCATATAGGCGATGAACAAACATATGGTCGCCAATGTCAATACATTCTCAGAGGCATTGAAAGATTGCATAGAATTGTTATTTTACATGAATGTTCATAAAATCAGACTGAGAGGCAATACGACAGTCTTGGCAATCATCAGCGTTTAAAAAATTCCAGGAAATCAGACTGAGAACATATCATATGGTCGCTAGCAAATTTACAGCTTTGGCAACATCAGCGTATAAAAAAAACACATATTCCAGGACATTGCATTAAACATTATTGTATGCAAAACAGGTTGTGCTAATTTCTCATAAGGAATGAAAGAACAGTATTCGCAAATGGGTCTACAATACAATATAAATGTGTAGAACTAAACAAGAATGAATAAAGCAGTGGTCGCTAGCAAGTCTACAATCCTTATGTTAGAGCACCAAACCCTTTAAAGAGTCTTCTAGTCTGGTCGTAATTGAGTAAGAAAAGTAATGGCTAGCGTTTCTAAACCCTTGATAGGGAACAACAAAAATGCATTAAGGTATATACCAGACAGGCGAACAAGTCACGAGAACCTACTGTAGTAAATGCAAGCTAGTTCAGCAATACAGTTAATACCAAAGTTACAGGTAGATGAGGTTCAATGTCTAACAGGGTAACAGGCACAACGACATTATATTCAGTGACTAAACAATGCCAACAGTAAATGGTACTTACAGTTCAGATGGTGGGTCTGGAGCAGGAGCACACAGCAGCCAGATAGGCAAGTAAAAAGGGGGAGACGGGCAAAAAAGTTCCCCCCTTATCTGCCCTTGAACAGGATATGAGGTAGGAGGGCGGAGACAGGGGACAGAGGGAGAAAATAGGTAAGGGGGATAGGGACACCTAGGGGGGTGGATCAAAGAATATAAGGAGGTAGACAAATTAACTTGCTCAATCAGTGAAGCCAGAAAGACACAAGCAATGGGGGTAGGGAGGGGAAAACACAGATTCCAGTTAGGAAAGAAAAGTAACAGAAAAAGCTAGCAGATAGAAGGATTGAGATAGGTAGTGTAAGGAGGAGTGGGTCACAGAGCACAGCAAAGAAGGAAAGGGAAAGGAGTGAGAAAGGTGAAAATAGGAGGAGTAAGGTAGAGGGATAAAGCAGTACTGTAAGACTAGATGTAGACAGAGTGACACCTAGTGGGCAGAGAGTAGAGTTACAGAGAAGAGTCACAACGGTTCAGGGGCAGAATAGGAAAAGGTCAAGACAAAGGCAAGAAGAGGAAAAAGTAGCTGACTAGTCTGCAGAGGATTAAGGTAAAAGGAGTGCAGGCTAGGGAAAATCTAGGGGACAGGTCTAGGGAGGAAAGAGGAAAGAGTAGGGAAGGAGCTTAGCTAGTAAGGGTAGAAAGAGGATAAGGAGTAGGCCTGTGTAGACAGACACCTAGAGTTCTGAGGTAGTATTACAGTAGGTGACTAAGGGCAGAAGTAAATCGCTTTGGTTGGGAGGGAGAGAGAATCAGTAAGGGAAGGAAAATGTTTAGAAAATACTGGTCATAGAGAAGAGTCTGGCTGCTAGTATTCCTGACACAGAGGCCAAAACAGTTTGGTGCACTCAAATAAAGGAAGACAAAAACAGTGCTGAGATTAGCTAACGGCAGAGTCACGTGTTATGACGTACTTTACAAAATGCTGTTAAAGCAGTTGTGGAGTATTTGGACAGCACTGAAGGAAAATTCCGAGTTGACAAGGCTTGAAGTAGTTGAGGGTATCCTTAATAGCCAGGGAGTTCCTCAGGTCTTAGTGGTAGATAGAGAGTTTACAAAATGCTGTTAAAGCAGTTGTGGAGTATTTGGACAGCACTGAAGGAAAATTCCGAGTTGACAAGGCTTGAAGTAGTTGAGGGTATCCTTAATAGCCAGGGAGTTCCTCAGGTCTTAGTGGTAGATAGAGAGTTTACAAAATGCTGTTAAAGCAGTTGTGAGTATTTGGACAGCACTGAAGGAAAATGACAAGGCTTGAAGTAGTTGAGGGTATCCTTAATAGCCAGGGAGTTCCTCAGGTCTTAGTGGTAGATAGAGAGTTTACAAAATGCTGTTAAAGCAGTTGTGGAGTATTTGGACAGCACTGAAGGAAAATTCCGAGTTGACAAGACAAGCAGACTTCTACTAAAGTTGGTCTCGACTTTGATTTCCATTACATGCATTTCTGTTTTGGCACAAACAAGGATATGTTGCTATTCTTACTCTCCCTTGTTTTGCATCCAGACTTGCATTGTGTGTGAATGTAACATGTTACAACCACACAATTCCTGTTGTTCATATTTGAAATGTCTAGATTGTTTTATGTTCTTCCAGTGGGTAATACTTAAATGCTACCTCTTCTGTTTTATCTGGGAACACATATTTTTCTAGCTATGTGATACTTATGTGTATTAGCCTACTGTTGTGTTTTAGGACTCCTATGACTATGGCATCCAGGCATCTCAATCCATGAAAACCACCCTTTAGTGACCCTGAGAATCAGGTCATCGTGGAAGTTTTTAGGCAACACAGTGCCTTTCTGTTTGAGAAGAGATGTGAAGATATGGCAGGCAGAATACAAATTTTGCAGCAGATAGTTGCAGATGTGAATACAGTAGGCAGCCACAGCAGGACATATGGTCAGGTGTGCCATAGGGCCACTGACATAATATCATCTGTACAAAGAAGAGCAGCTATAGTGGCCCATGATCTGATGGGTACCGGGGGGGGGCTGCTACAAAGCCACCACTAGCAACAAATGAAGAGATCCTGTCAACTGTCAGGGAAACGGACAGCTCCCAGGAAAGTACAGAACAGCATGTCCTTGACATTGGTGCTACTGCTTTAGGGACAGCAAGTATGTCCCACGAGGAGCTTCCAAGTAGGTTTATGTACCTCAATTGTTAAATACTCTTGCATAGTAAAATATTTACATCAATACATTAGCTCTGTTTAACAAGAAATTGGTTGGGGGATTGTAAATTGTTACAGTTAACAACAAATTCTGATTGATTATACATGGGGCTTAGGTTACCCTTGTCATCCAAGTTCTTCTTGAAAGTATAGTTAATGGACATATAAAGGGCAAAAAGTTTTACCTCCTGTGTTGCTGTTAATTGTGATGATGTTATCCTTACCTTTTGCTTAACTTCTTTCAAGACCATCCAGCATAGGGAGCCTACAATCGCCTGCACATGGTAAGCCAAACATTTTACGTCAGTACTGACGAGCAGTTCAATGACATATTTAATTTGTGATGCTGGTATCAGGACTGTTGTGAGTACTGCTGTACTGTCTGTAATAGTGGCACCACTGTTAGTTTGTTAGCATATATTGGACTATAGTAGTGTAGGTATTAATTTTTTCCTGTGTTTGTTGCTTATTATCACAGGTGATCCTGACAGTGGAAGTGTGGGACTTCTACCACCTGATGTCAGAGTATCAGCAGACTTTGATAATGATGGTGGCCAAACAGAAGCTCAGCTGGGGAGTGCAGAGGTTGAATCTGACACTGAGGTTGACATTCAGCCATCCCCTGTAATTCCACTGGACACAGCCTGTAGGCCTATGCCTACCCATTCCAGTGAGCCCTCAGATATTGGACAGGTGGTGGGTGAGACAATTTATCAGGGAATTGTGGTTACTACGGCTTCACTGCCTGTTGACTCTGGCCATAGTGTGGGAAAGGTGCTACACAGGAAAGTTGTTAGGGGTTCTCAGAGGAGGCCTACTGTCCATCCTCCACCTGATCCAGGTGCCTCTTTCCATGCCTCTCAACATATATTTAGGGCTGTTATGGAGGTACAGGCATGTTCCCATAGGTCGTCCAGAGAAATGCTTAGGGTTGTAGATGTGGCACAGGCTGACATGCATGACTGCCTCCACTGTATTGCCGATTCAGTGGATTGAATGAATGACAAGTTGGAACAGGCAGTGTCTGTGATGGAATGTCTGTTGGGAGGGGAACGGCATCCTTGTGGATGTAGGTTAGCCACATCATTTGCCATTAGCTGACATGGCCATGCCTGAACACATTCCCATAGTGGCAGTATGTCCACTGCTCCATCAGTGGTTGAGCTGTCCACACCCAGATGTGGCAGGCCATGGGGTCATAGTCCTGGGAACCCTCATGAGGGGATCTTATCCAGTAGACAACGGTTACATTCAGGTGGCAGCAGTGCATCTGACTGTGGGCATGGACATCACAGTGCAACTCCTGGCAGAGGCAGTTCTTATGGTTGGTTACGACAGTGATGAGCTACCACCTGTACCATGCATGGCTCACATCTGTCCAACCTACCAAGAGATACAGCAAGCACAGAGCTTGGCTGTGTCATACAGACATTCACACACCAATTTCATCTGGAGGACCCATAAAGACACACACACAACAGTTACATGGTTCAGCCATGAAGCTTAAAACTCATTTTGTCTCACTGACCATTTGTTACTTTATCCAAATGTCTGCCTGCTTCTGTTTCTTACTCACACACACTCACTGACCTTTTGTGTTAATGTAGGCTTCCTGCCCCCCTCCCAACAGTACCCTGTGCAAGTGATAATAACTGTGCCATATCTCTGTTTTCTATCTTTTGGATTCAGGGATACATAACATTTGTGTCTGATGCTCAAGGTGCATAGCTGATTTAGTGCTTACTATATCTACATTTGTGATGTTGAATTTATAATTGTACCTTTGACTTATATTGGTCTTAGAAAGTTAAGGCAGTTGATAGCATGAGACATTTTTTGAATCAGTACTGTTAATGATCTTGTGAGGGTTGTGAATTCTGAACTGAAATGCGTCTCAATACTTTCTAATTTCTCTCTTTAATGATTTTCCAGTACAAATGTATGGTGCTAAACTGAGGACATTCTGTGACCCATCAGTACGTTGGGAGGTATGACTGTGTGAATCTTTGATGCCTTAGGCCTACTACTTGATAATAGATACATATAAGTCACATACGTCTGCTGTCACATGTTAAATTCATTTCTCTACAAATCACCCACCTTTTACTTGCTTGAATTACCAAGTAACAACATGCAAGGATATGCCATTCATTCATATTATTAGACAATACACTCCAGATTGAACACTTGTAAATCCAGCAGTTGCAACAGTTTCAGTTCAGGACTGACTCTGTTCTGATGCTAGTACACAGCCATTACATGGGTAGGTAAAGGTTGTGAGCGTTGCCTGGCATCAAGTTTCCTATATGTAAGTGTGTAGGAGGAATGTTTTAGGCCCTTAGGTGGTGAATAAGTGTGCTATGCATTGTCTCTTAGCCAATGCAAGGGATATTGAGTACACCTACATCTGCCTAAACCCAGAGCAGCTGCTGGTTCTCCATCTGACTCCTCACCTGCATGTGACTGTGGTGATCTTGCCATTGGTGTTGGGATGTGCACCTCTTCCCCTTGTTGATCCTGCTGAAGCTGTTTTCTAAGGATGATGTTGTGCAGCATGGCACATACAGTGAATATTTCAGTACATGTATGTGGATTGTAATGCAGAGCTCCCCTAGATGTATCGAAGCACTGGAACCACAACTTCAACAGCCCAAATACATGCACTATGATATTTCTGGTTTGAATGTATGCCTCATTATTGCATTATTCAACAGGTGTATGTGCATTTCTAATGGGTGTCATCAGCCATGGTTTTGATGCATAACCTGCATCCCCCCAGTACGTGACCCTGTGGGATATCCCCCTAGTGAACATCTGATACAGTTGGGTGGTGTGCCATATATGTGAGTCATGGTAACTGACTGAGTTGCCAGCACACAAGTTCAAGATGATTCCCCTGGCATTATGTACAACTTGGCAGTTAATACAGTGGAAGCCATTTCTATTTATGAAGAGCCTTCCTGTTCCTCGGGTGGTGCCTTTATTTCTATATGTGTGCAGTCTATGGCACCCAGTACTTCAGGGTAGTGTGCTACAGAGTAGAACTCCTGCATATTTCTGGCTCTGTCCTCGGGAGTACAGGGAAAATATATGTGGTCACTGGCATGTTGGAGCATAGTATTCAGGATTTGATGGAAGATCCTGGATGCTGATGCCTGTGACACCCCCAGCATGCCTTCTGTTGGTCTTTGAAAGGTACCGCTAGCTAAAATTTTAAGTGCTACACATACCTTTCTCTCCACTGGTATGGGTTCCCCTTGGTTTGTCCTGGCTCTGAGTTGAAGACGACAGTGCTTACAGAGTTCCTTTAGTGTGTCTCTATCCACCCTGTAGTGCTCTACAATTTCCACATCATGTAGATTGTGATAAGTTAAATGGGGTCTGAAAACTCTTCTCCTTCTTGGCCATGGTCTATTAGCCGCAACAGCAGCAGCATAGACTTCAGCCTGTTGCACATACAAAATTAGAGCAACAGCAGCCTTTAACATTGTTTCTGTGCAGACTTCTTTCCATGACTGTATTCCAATAGGTTTTGGAATTCACAGGGAAAATCAGCACTGAATCTACACAGTTGCTTTATAGCTTGTTGAATAGCTCCTCCATATTGGATTGGTTGATTAGCATACAATTCAGCTGCTTAGGGGCAGCTGTGGTGGTGCAGCGGTTAGCATTGCCACCTCACTGCAAGAGGTTCTCTGGTTCAATCCTCGGCTGGGGTGCCTTCTGTGTGGAGTCTGCATGTCCTCCCTGTGGTCGTGTGGGTTTCCTCCGGGTGCGCCGGTTTCCTCCCACATCCCAAAGACATGCTGTAGGTGGATTGCACACTCTAAACTGGCCCTAGGTGTGAGTGTGTGCGTGCCTTCTGTGGAAGGTTGGACGCCGGGCTGGCAACTCGACACCATAAAACTCCACTGCCAATCATGAGCGGATAGGTGATCCACTGTGGCGACCCTAACCGGGAAAAGCCGGAAGAAGAAGAAGATGCTGTAATTAGCATGCCACAGTGTTGGGTTTATGGTTATTCATAGAATGGCAAAAGCATCAAACAGCATTACGTCATAAATGCCGATCACTGAAACCTCCTTACATGAGGGACTGTGCCCCCCACACCCTCCACTAATTATATATACCAGCTCTGAGATCGCACTACAGTGGCGAAAGAGCAAATTTCCTTATCCTACCGTAATATGATCTTAATTAGAACAGCTCTATGAATGGCATGTTCAGCGATATATGCCATTTGATGCTTTTACCATTCAATGAATAACAATAGACCCACAGTGTTTACCTTGTTTGCTCAGCTCTACACACCATGTAGAGCCGCTTACTGAATCTAAAACAGTGTGCTACCATGTGGGCGTAGCTATGTGCACATGGTGTAAATGGCCCATGTAGGCTTTATTGAGTCTTTTTGGGATATAAAATAAATGAAAATAAACCAAAGGTTTTAGTGATTAAACTATGTATCCACATATGAATTACTTCAATAATCCTTGTATTTATGGGGGTATGCTAAGAAGAAGTATTTAAGCTACAGATTAAAAAGTCTTCTGTAATAGCAGCTAAGAATGTGTAGAAAGAAACTAAATAAAATATAAGATGGGCAATAGGTGTTGATTTTAATGTTTGCTTGAACCTGACACCCTTGAGAAGAGGGGTTGAACTTGGCTAGTCTTGTAAGGGCCCTGGGGCCCTTAGTCTAGTAACCTCCTATGTTCCTGAGAAGCTGGAAGCTCTGGATTATAGATACGGATAATAAGATACAATCAGAAGTCCCTTTAGTTTTATACACAAGTCAGATATATTTTTATCAGCTAGAAGTTATTGATGATAATTAAGAATGAACTGAAGGAATTTACATGGTAGGGTAAGAGGGCAAGAGTTAAGAGGCATAAATGGATTCTTCCCTTAAAGCAAGGTGGTTTAGACTTACTGATTTGAAGGGCTGCTTTACAGCTATGCAGTTAAAGCTCATACAAAGAATTCAAGCAGATAGTTATAAATCAAAATGGAAAGGAATGATGATGAAATGGGAGTGACCAAGTAGGGGTGTAGAAAATAGGCGAAATGAATTTGCTGGAGAAAGCTGGCAAAGGAAACAAGGTGTTGGGAACAAGTAACTAGGAGGGAAAGATAAAACAGGGGAGTAAGGCCTATCAGAAGTTTGGACTGCATGCTAGGACTCCTTACCTTACCAGACAGTGATAGAGCATAAACAAAGAGAAACAGATAGGACAATGGTAAGCGAAAGACCAGCTCTGGTTGAATTTTCAGTTGAGCCTGTAAAAGAAGCTGTTGTTAAAAAGCTGATAATTAGTGGGGCAAACAGAAGTGGTTAGAAAATATTAGGAAAAGAAACTGGAAAAGCAATTTAGAAAGGAACAATGGAAGAACATTTGTATGCCCAAGTATGTAAAAAAGTCAGAAGGTTTAGTATTTTTGCATGCAAGTGTTTGCATAAGTATTTTATACTCCATTCAGACTTCAGAAATGTTTTCTTTGCATAGAGAGCAAATGCTGGAAGTATGATGGGAAAGAAAGAGCAAACTGGGAACATGTTTTTTTTGGGACTGTAATAAGTTGGAGGATTTAAAAAATTCTTGACAGAGTACTTTTTCAGAAATGTTACGGGAGCAAATGGTTGTAACTACGGAAATTCTTTTGAGCTGGGATATAAGATCTGAATTGCTTAGACACAGAAAGGCCTTACTAAGTTTAAAACTATTGGCTGCCAAAAAGTAATTACTGGAAAATGTAAATCAAAATCTAATCCAACTGTAACTGAAATACTGAATTTTGTAAATGAGATAAAAAAATGGAGGCAGGATGTTTAGAAAAGGGAAGATGCAGATTGCATAGAAATAAATGGAATTTTTGTGAACAGCACATGTAAAATAATGTTCATGAAGAGGAGTAAAATTCAAAGGATGGCAGGAGTACTGGAATGAATGTAAATTGTTAAAACGAAAACACATGCACACACACTCGTGTGTGTGTGTATGTGTGTGTGTGTGTGTGTGTGTTTTTATACATGGGAGCATTACTTTCCGTTGAAATGGAAACTCATTGAAATCTGGCAGAGATGGTTCAACAGATTGAATATCAGCTCATCGAAATATGCTGGCTTTGCCAGTACAAGATTGTGGTACAGTGGGGATCTGAGAATATGCCTTTTTCCCCATTGTAGTGTGATCTCTGAACTGGTATAAATAATTAGCAGGGTTGAGAGTGGAGTAGCGTATTTTTTATCCTTTGAAGACTGGTGTTTTGGTATTCGACAGTTAGATGTTGTTCACCCACTGGGCAGCACAGTGGTGCAGCGGTTAGCATTGTCACCTCACAGCAATGGGTTCTCTGGTTTGATTCTCAGCTGGGGTGCCTTCTGTGTAGAGTCTGCATGTTCTCCCTGTATTCGTGTGGGTTTCCTATGGGTGCTCTGGTTTCCTCCCATATTCCAAAGACATGCATCTGGAGTGTTTCTCTCTGGGTCTCTGCTGAAAATGGGCTCTTTCCCGATAAACAAATGTTAAAAAAATAAATAAATCACTGTAGGATCAACAAATTGTTGCTCTGATGGAAGGTTACTCTTATATATATATATATATATATATATATATATATATATATATATATATTGCATGATAATAATAATAGAGATGTTATTATCACTTATTTTCTTTTTTATTATTATATGTGTACCACTTTTTAAAAAAGGTAATGTTTAATAAAAATGTTTAAAAAATGTCTGCAGTTAAGGGCAGCATTTCTACACTATTGCTGAAAAAAGTCCAAGCAATATCCAACCTCTCCTCCTGAGTCACTAGATGGCTTGGAAAAAACTATGTGAGGTTATTTAAAAGTATTTATCTATTATCTTCCCAAACTCCTCACATCTCTGTGCCTTCTCTGTGGTGATTACAGTACATGTTGTGTGCTTGGCTTTATGGCACCTCTCTGAAAATCTAGAGACCCTCCATTAATAAGTTAATAAGTTACCCAGAAGCTCTATTTCATTAAGCAGACAACTTCCTTCACCATTGGTGCCCACCAGCATATCCTAGGGTTACCTCACAACACACATCAGTCACCTGACTGTCCAGTTTCTTACTGCTGTCTTATCCATTGAGGTCTTGAACAGGGTCCATTCAGACTCCACATCCTTGAACTCACCAGATAAATGAGAGAAAATCTTTTGGATGTGAAATTAAACTCACCCCTCACAGAAACAATGGCTAGGTGTTTTGAAGACACCCTCACTATAAGCATGGGTTGCCTAGGTCTGTCCAGCTGATGCTCCAGCCATTTGACCAAACTCCCCACTAGATGGTGATGAGTTGACTGCTCAGTACCTCTGTTGATTTGAGTGTCCAGAGTCTATTGGCCCAAGTCCAATAACATGACTACAAAATCAGTCACTGACCTTTGGCCCAGGTCGTTCTGGCACCAAATGCACTTATGAACACTGTTCTGCTCGAACACAGTGCTTGTTATGGACATTCCATGAGCAGCACAGAAATTTAACAACAAGATGTAGTGTGATCCTATCTCGCCTACATTCAATACTGATGGGCTCGGCTCCGACTCGGCCGTTCTGACTAGCACGAAGTCTCTCATTGGCTGAGCCAACCCTATATCCCGAAATGCACCATGCCCAGACCCCCAGATCTCGTTTGCTGCTCTTGGAGTATCGACGTGGTCTCAACTTGCTGTGGCTAAGTACCCTTTTTGTGAATTTTTCATCTCTCTTAGCAGTTTTCTGTAGGAGAATTTGTATTCAAAAGCTATTTTCATAGCTATGTTGTGATTATTGACATTGTTGTTTGTGTGGGATTGTTGTTTTCTTGTTGTGTGGTGATCCTTCTGTTTGATGGGCTAGGCCCATTTTAGTTAGAGGGCCTTTGCCCTATCTTGTGTCTCGGCGTTTAACTTCGGTTCCGAGTCTTCCCCTTGGTGCTTCGGCTAGGGGAACTCCGTCTCCGGTCATGGCTTCAGAGACGGGCCCTTCCTCCGATTCGGGGGGACCCGCCTTCGAGGCTATGAGGAGCGAGATGGCTAAGTCCTTGGTGACTTCACCCGAATCGGCTTCTCCCTCCCTGGACACTACGACTAGAGTTTCTGGCAACCCTCTATCTCTGGACAGTGGGGCTCCAAGGCCTGAGGATACCTCCATGTGTGGTCTCCTGCTTTCTGAAGGCCCTTCAGAGTCCGTGCCTGAAGAGCCTCCCAGAAAGAAGCTGTGTAAGAGGAAGCACCTAGACTCCCCAGATGAGTCTGTCACCTCGGACACCGACCTCGATGATGCAGAAGGGTCCCCCAAGTCGTCCTCAGATGATGTCTCTTTCTCCGACATCCTGGAGATCTTGAGACAGCGGGGCGACTGGCCATCCAAAAACCCTTCTGAGAAGGAGTCAGTCTTCCTGAAGGCCTTCAGAGCCCAGCCTTCCACCTCTTGGGTGTCTCCACCCTTCGATGAATTGTTGGATCTTATTTGTCGAAGGGTGTGGGAACACCCTGACTCTGTGGAGCCAGTTCCAAGCTGCCCCAATAAGTTCTTATCTGCGCCTCCTGGAAAATAATTTTTGACCAAGGGAATGCCCGTAGATGCCATGATGGTGGCGTCTGCCACTCAGCAGGACATGGCAGAGGCTTCTACTTCCATCCATCCTCCTAATAAGGAGTCTAGGAGCATGGATAGGTATGGGAAGCATACCCTGTCTTCAGCGACCTTTACCTTGCGGTCGCTGAATTACTTGTGTCATTTTACGAGGCTCCAAAGGGATCTCATTAAAGAGTTGGGAGATACCCTGGCGGGTAACGTGCCTGAGGCGTTGACCCAGTCTGTTAACGCCCAGCTGTCTACCCTTTCATCCATTGTCAACTCGTCCATGAGGCTCATATCTTATGCAGCCGAGGGGGTGGGTAGAGCAGCGAGTTCAGGCGTAGCCGTCAGGAGGCAAGCTTGGATGCGCTTGTGTCATTTTGCGGAGGCTTTCAAGTCTTCTTTCACGGATGCCCCTTTCGACGGGTCCTCCCTTTTTGGACCCAAAGTGAAAGACACCCTCACAAGATGTAAGCAGGAGGGTAAGACTTTGTCTGCCGTTGGGGCCCGTTTTTCTCTCCCCACTAGACCTTATCCCAAGGCTCAGAGGGGAGGGAAAATGGGGTTCAGAAAGTCTCAAAAGTCTTCCCCCACCCATCAGAGTGAATCCCCCTCCAGAGGCAGAGGAGGGGGAAATTACTCCGGAAGATGTCACCCCAGAGGCGGCGGAGGCCCCCGCAATACAGGAAACCACGAACCCTTTTGTGGCTCATCCTTCCAGCATCCCTGAGGGATTACCCGACTGTGCATCTCCAGAGCCAGTCGGGGGTCATTTTTCAGAGCACCTTCAGCCCTGGGAGTCCATCACTCAGGATCAATGGGTGCTTCGAATCACCACCGGAGGTTATACCATTCCCTTCATCCATTCTCCCCCACCGTCAAAAAGAATCTCGGATGTTCCACCCAGTCAACGGGATCAAGCAGCACTAGAAATTTTAAAGCTGTTAAGAAAAGGAGCCATCCAATCAGTCCCCGCAGACCAGATCAGATCAGGAACTTACTCAAGATTATTTTTGGTGCCGAAAAAAACAGGGGATTTGAGACCCATTCTGGATCTCAGCTGTTTAAACCGCTTTGTGAAAAAGTCCAAGTTCCGAATGGTCACGTTACAATCCATTCTCCCCTTGCTGGAGAAAGGAGTATGGATGTGCTCTATAGATCTCAAGGACGCCTATTATCACATCAAGATAAACAAGGCCTCCAGGCATCATTTACACTTCCAGCTGGGAGCCAGTCACTTTCAATTCCGGGCCCTGCCCTTTGGTCTCACCACAGCCCCCAGGGTGTTTACCAAATGTTTGGCAGTGGTGACGGCTCACCTGAGATGTCTAGGATTCCAGGTGTTTCCTTATCTAGACGACTGGCTCCTCACTGCCCCCACCAGGCATCTACTTCTTCAAGCCATGAGAACCACCTTCAAATTGGGACGTCTGTTAGGAATTACCTTCAATTGGGCAAAATCTGTATTGCTGCCATCACAGCGTGTTGCCTTTATTGGCACAGAGTTAGACTCTGTAGAGATGCGAGCATTCCTACCCTTAGACAGAATAAAGGTGTTACAGGCTCAAGGTATGGCTTTATTGCCCCGCAAGAAAGCTCAAGCCAGAATAGTTCTGCAGTTGCTGGGAACAATGGTGGCTACCATCCTTCCAGTCCCTCTTGCCAGATTGCACATGCGAATACTTCAGTGGCTCCTTTCGTCCCAGTGGTCATATCAGGATCTGCCCTTGTCCCATCCGATTTTCATTATGGAGAGATGCAGACAAGATCTTCGTTGGTGGCATCTACCCTCCAATCTGAATCTAGGAAGATTGTTCATCCCCCCATCCCCCGTTGCCACGGTAACCACGGATGCCTCTCAGATGGGGTGGGGGGGACATTACCTGGGCAGGACGGTTCAAGGTACGTGGCAAGATCACGAGACTCACTTGCATATCAATGTTCTGGAGATGAGAGCAGTGCTTCTAGCGTTGCAGGCACTCCACAGCTTTCTTCTGCAGGGAACTATTGCAATTCTTTCCGACAATATGTCAGTTGTCTGGTATCTGAACAAACAGGGGGGAACCAAGTCCTATCCCCTTTGCAGGGAAGCCATGATAGTGTGGAACTGGGCTATCGCTTCCCAGTGCTTTCTAGTGGCAACGCACATTCTGGGGAGGTCCAACGTGATTGCAGACAGGCTGAGCAGAGCTATTCTGATGCCTCATGAGTGGTCCCTGAACGATCGAGTGGCGGCTCAGATATTTTCCAGGTGGGGTCTTCCCTGCTGCAACCTCTTTGCCAGTCCCCTCAATGCGAAGTGCAGAGATTATTTCACTCTAATCCCTCCTCAAGGGGAGCCGCCCAGGGATGCTCTAGTCCACGATTGGCCCTCCGGTCTGCTCTACGCCTTCCCTCCAGTCCCTCTCTTGCCAAGAGTGATTCAGAAGGCAATCTACGTGGGAAGCAGCATGATTTTGATAGCACCACTCTGGCCCCGTCAAGTTTGGTTCCCTTTCCTTCGGAAATATGCAGCGGATGGGCCTTGGATCCTGAACCCAGCTCCAGACCTATTGACTCATCAGTCGGGACAGCCTCATCCATCCCTCCGAACTCTCAGACTCGCTGCTTAGCTACTCCACTTCCTTCCTTAGTCAGACAGCATAACCTTACCCCGGAGGTACTACAGATTCTGTCCTCCTCTCATAAGTCGTCTACTAGAAAGATTTACTTTAGTAAATGGAAGAGGTTTGCTATTTGGGCTGAGCAGCGTGACCTTAATCCCCTCACAGCCCCTGTGTCAGCGGTATTGGATTTCTTGGAGACACTTTTTGGACAGGGTTCCGCTGTCTCCACTATAAAGGTCCAATTGGCAGCTATCTCTAATTATCACATAGCTCATGAGCCTTCCCTCATGGGTCATAAACTGTGTAAAGCTTTTCTAAAAGGAGCCCGGTTAATTCGCCCCCCAATTTCGCAACCCGTTCTACCATGAGACTTAAATATGGTGCTCGGAGCTTTGACGTCTCCTCCCTTCGAACCTGCAGCCACTTGAAAATTAAAATTCTTATCATGGAAGACTGCATTTTTGGTAGCCATTACTTCAGCTAGAAGGGTATCGGAGCTTCAAGCCCTTTCTGTCAAACCTCCTTATTTGATTTTTCATGACAGAGTATCTCTAAGACTAAATCCTTCCTTTCTTCCTAAGGTATCTTCTGCTTTCTGTATCCAACAGGCTATTGAGCTACCAGTCTTTTTTCCACAATTCTCTAACAAAGCAGAATACATATTTCACCAGTTGGATGTACATAGACAATTGAGGTTTTATTTGAACAGGACACAACAGGAGAGAAAATCAGACCAGTTGTTTGTGTCCTTTTCGGACAACAGAATTGGCAGATCTGTAACCAAGGCTACTATCGCTAGGTGGATTAGAGATTGCATCTCATTCATTTATGCATTGAAGGGTAGGAATCTTCCCTTTCCAGTGAATGCGCATTCTACCAGGGCTATGGCAACTTTGGTGGCCTTTCACGCTAGGCTGTCCGTAGATGAGATTTGTGCAGCGGCTACTTGGACTTCTCCACATACCTTTATTTCTCATTATAAATTGGACATGACATCTAGTGGTCATGCTTCCTTTGGTTCCACAGTGCTCAGGAGTGTTTTCCAGTGAGCCTCCCAGGATTTAGGTGCTAGGGATGCTGTCCCATCAGTATTGAATGTAGAAGAGATAGGATCACACTACATCTCTTAGTTATGTACTTACCATAACGATAGATGTATGTGATCCATCTCGCCTACATTCTTACGATCCCGCCCTCCTTCCCCCTTCCTGTTGGATTTGGAGGAGACAAGTACTGTTTGATTCCCATGAGGATATTATTTTTTCTCTCCTCTTACACTTGTCTCTGGTGTGTTCTGTGGGTGCAAGAATGTGTTGGGGGCAAACTAGATCTGGGGGTCTGGGCGTGGTGCATCCTGGGATATAGGGTTGGCCCAGCCAATGAGAGACTTCGTGCTAGTCAGAGCGCAGTCGGAGCCGATTCTCGGCTCCGAGCCCATCAGTATTGAATGTAGGCGAGATGGATCACATACATCTATCGTTATGGTAAGTACATAACTAAGAGTTTCCAATCATGTTCAGACTAGGTGAGTTATTCTTCCCAGTTTTATTCATTTTGGGATCACCATCATTCTTCACATGAGTTTCTATGAGTATTGAAGTCCCAAGCAGAACTACAGAATCTTTAAGACAGTAACTATCAAGCACAGCATCCACATTTTGTAAAAGGGAAATACTATTAATAGCGCTTTCGTGGGATTTTGTTTGGCTGTTTTTTTTTTTTTTGCAACTGTATTGATTGCATGTAGCAAGCTGCAGGTGCACTGAGCACTGTAGTATTTTTTTTCCAGATTTACCCAATGTAGTGCAACCATAGAGTTAGTATTTATAAACTGGCATGTGTGGGGAGATTTGCCCCAGTCTGGAGGTAGGGGTGTAGGAGGGCTCACCCCTTGCAATTTATATAAAAAAGCAATGAAGCTTGACTGATTCCTGTGTGAGTTGATGGCGCATAGGTAAACTGTGGGTGCATATGCGCAGACATTCACTTTTTTCTTTCTGTAGCTTGCAGTCATATTGAGGTGACCTTCTCATTTGCTGGCACAAACTCCAGGTAATCTGATAGCCAGAGGCTTATGAATATCCCCATTCTCTTTCAGGAAATCTCCTAAGGGTCATGTTTAGAGCAGGAGAGAGAGAGAGAGAGAGAGAGAGAGAGAGAGTGAGAGAGACAGAGAGAGAGAGACAGAGAGAGAGAGAGAGACAGAGAGAGAGAGAGAGAGAGAGAGAGAGAGAGAGAGAGAGAGAGAGAGAGAGAGAGAGAGAGAGAGAGAGAGAGAGAGAGAGAGACAGAGAGAGAGAGAGAGAGAGAGAGAGAGAGAGAGAGACAGAGAGAGAGAGAGAGAGAGAGAGAGACAGAGAGAGAGAGAGAGAGACAGTGAGAGAGAGAGAGAGAGAGACAGAGAGAGAGAGAGAGAGAGAGAGAGAGAGAGAGAGAGAGAGAGAGAGAGAGAGAGAGAGAGAGAGAGACAGAGAGAGAGAGACAGAGAGAGAGAGAGACAGAGACAGAGAGAGAGAGACAGAGACAGAGAGAGAGAGAGAGAGACAGAGAGAGAGAGAGAGACAGAGAGAGAGAGAGAGAGAGAGAGAGAGAGAGACAGAGAGAGAGAGAGAGAGAGACAGAGAGAGAGAGAGAGACAGAGACAGAGACAGAGACACACACACACACACACACACACACACACACACACACACACACACACACACACACACACACACACACACAGAAAGACAGAGAGAGAGAGCACCCATCCTCATGAAGTCAAGTTCTAGAACTAATTCTGCATGTAGGTATAAAACAAGCTAAATATAGATGGTGTTTTTCAACCTGCAAAACCAGCTCTGGCTCTTTCCCTAGACACTCTTCTGTTATTCAGTGCCATGTTGCTTGATTCCATTTACTCAAGCTTTATTGTTCAAAACCAGTTGCTCATTTTGATGTGCTGTTTCAAAATAGGGGCAACGTGTTTAGTGATCTAATTGTACTGACTTGTTTTTACTGAGAGATCATAGCCTCCTGGAGAAAGCAGTGAGACAAATTTTTAATATGCTTTACTGATCAATATTTCTGCTAGGTGCAGTCAACTCAGAATGAGCATATTAAAGTAAAAGGGTGCAGGGGAGTTCTACCTACAAAAAATGCTTTCATGTATTTATTTATATTTCTGTATGGTTTGGTCTTCCATACTCTGTTCTGATATTCTTGAAAGAGACATTGGTTGGTAGGACTCCAGCTCTGGCATGAGGCATTGGCGTACACAAAACAGGAGACAGGTATGTTTCTTCTTCATAGCTCTACTCCCAAGTGCCAAAATCCTCCTAGTCACATGACTGACTGACTGACTTTACTTCTTAAAGGTATACCATCCTATCCAGTTTCTGGTATATAATTTTTGACTGCTGATGCACTTGAGCTGTCAGTTTGATTCAAGTTTAGCCAGAGATCTGAGGTTTCAGTTAGCTAGCTATTTTTAAGGAGATGTAGCAGACCAGTTTATCTCTTTTTGGTTAACTGGGTTTGTACTTCTAGATCTCTGGCTTGCTTTCAGGGGAGACTTAAGATTAAATATGTGCAAGAAATGTGGCCAAGAAAATGGGAAAAGTCTGCTAGTCTTTTCTGAAGAGGCTGTTGGATAGTGCTGTGCTTGTGTACAATCCTGTGAAAGACATGTTGTGGCTGCTGTGACGGAAACTATTCTGGAGAATTTAAGGAGGCATATGGAGATTAAGTGTATGTGATTGCCTTGTTGTAAATAATGATACTGATTGTTAATATTTTGATACAGATGGTTGAAGTAAATGGAATGCCATTACAGGATTTACGATGGTTGTGGTCTGAAATCATAGGGAAAATGTATAGGGTAGAACGAACTATCAGTTGTAGGTACTGCAAGGTGAGTGAAGGAGTCTCAGATGAATTGTCACACTGCAGACCATCAAACCTAGTTACAGATGCAAGAAGGGAACAAACCTGTAATCCAGAACAGACCACACAGTAGTCATTTTCAGACGCAGAAGCAGAAAGAGTTCTGAGATGACCTATGTCTACTGGAAATCATATAGCCTGGTTATACATTTTGAAAGACAGGGAATAACCATTGGACAAGCATCTTATTTAATCATATTTGTTAGAATATTTGTGCTTTACTGCTGAGGTCATATGAGCACTGACATATGAAGGACAAGAATTAATGTATACTATGTATAGCTGCATCCAAGAGACATGCATCTACTGTTTAAAATCACTTGTGATACAATGGGTGAATTAACAAACGCAAAATAGTCCTGTGGAATTTGAACTAGTGGTTGAGATGCTAAGGTTATACTAAAGACTGAAAAAGGAAAAACATAAGCATTTGGATAATGTTATCTGCATCATGGAGAAAGAGATATTTTGAAGTGTATGGGACAGTCCAGTTTTTCTCTATGAAATATGAGCATTTGAATGCTGTTTGCTCAGTGATGTGTTAGTAATACTGTAGGGAACAAGGGTATATCAAATGAAACTGTAAACTGGTTTGTACATGCTGCAGTACAGTAACATACTTTGACAAATGATATAGGACAACAAGTCTGAATACAATCAGCTGAATGAAAACAGTTCAAAAGCAAAGTTCATGGTTTAAAGGGAATGGCAGCATTATTAGGCTTCTAAGCATTTATGTAGCAATGTTTTATTGATATAATGTTAAGAAAAAGAAATGTCTTACATTTTATATATATGTATGTGTGTGTGTGTGTGTGTGTGTGTGTGTGTGTGTGTGTGTGTGTGTATCTATATCTATACACACACACACACACACACACATATATATATATATATATATATATGTATATATATATATATATCATACACATTCACACACACACACACACACACACACACACACACACACACACACACACACACACACACACACGCACTCACGTACACATATACCTTCCATTGAAAATGTACAATATTGATCCATGAATAATCAACACACCTAGTAGACCACTGAGACAATCATCAATCCACAAAGGATTGAAAAAACATAAAAAATATTTTTTTGCAGGGTGGCAAGTCCCTCTGTACCATCCTCACGCCCTGCTAATTATATATACAAACTCCAAGACCATACTACAGTGTGGAAAGGGCATCTTCTTCTATTCCCACTGCATTGTGATCTCATAGAGAAAAGCCAGTAATTTTGATCAGCTGATTTTTTTTAAATATCTTTATTAAGTTATCACATAAGGCATAGGCACATATAATGTAACAGAAAAGAAAACAAACCATATTAACATTTTCCATTTGCATGTATTATACAACACGTTTTCTTTCTTTCTTTATAACTGTCAACAGGCCAACATTACATAAATTGCTCAACTGCTGTCTTTCAAAAACCTCATCTTTACTCCTGAACATTATTCTGCATGTACTGTTTCCACAAATTCCAGTTATTTCTATGTTCAGCCACTATCTGGGGCAAAGTGGTAAATCACCATTTACAACATAAAATCAATCAAGAGCCATAGCAGCAAACAACAAGGTAAGTAAGTAAACAAAGAATACAAGGAGATAAATGAACACTAGAATTAAGATATATTTCATGGAACATACCAGAAATATTATGTAAAGTATCAGGAGCACATAGTTACTTACAAATATACATGTGAGCAGAGAAACCTGATTAGCAACACCAAGTCAGTCAATGAGCTTACGGAACAGGTCAAGTCATGATAAGTAAAGTAGATAAGGTACGTCCCAACTTGAAAAAGCCACAAATGAGTTTATAAAAACAGATGACAGTGTCAAGTGCAGTAACAGAATACAGGTATATAGTAAGACACGTTAAGGGAGGCAATGTAGATACAATATTTTCTAATCATCATCAGAAGTGTGGCAAATGTAACTGAATGCAAGGATAATGGCACAAAAAAAGAAAAATAGCAGAAAAAAATGAACAATTCTTATTATTGCTCTACAGCATGTGCATTTATTTTCTGTAATTAGATGGAGGTTCTGGATTTTCATAAATGTTGTCTAGTTATCAAATTTTCAAACTTGGTTAGGGCTATTGTTCCAGCTTAATGGGGCAATCTTTGCAAATACCATTTCTTTTAGAGGAAACTTGAATGGCTGCCACACTAACTGTATGGTCACAGTGTTTTGTAAAGAATGTAAATGTTTCCTTAAATGGGGCAAGTTATTTAAAGGGAGGCAATAGTCATTGTTCAGAAGTTTAAAGATGAGAATATTTAA
This sequence comes from Protopterus annectens, assembly GCF_019279795.1. NCBI lineage: Eukaryota > Metazoa > Chordata > Ceratodontiformes > Protopteridae > Protopterus > Protopterus annectens. The sequence goes on along the minus strand of NC_056728.1, from coordinate 1,303,745,899 downwards.
TAAGAGTGAGGAGCTTGCAGGAACAGATAGCCATTTAGCTGTCTTAATGGTGGCATAATGAGGTTCTCTGGCTTTAGCAAGTAAAATGCAATACAGAATCGTATTATCTGTGATCAGTAAAAGCACAGTATTTTGAGACGCTGTAAAGACAGTAAGGGAAATTGGTATTCCATGCTGGATAGTAGTACATTAATTGCTGTCATCTGCCTACCTTCTTTTATGACAAGGTAAGACATTTTCTAAGCAACCTTTAGCTGGTTAAGAACGTTAGCATCCTGAGTTTACTTAAAGTACAGAAAACTGACCCTCTGGTCAAGGGTGATGTCCTAGTACCTTTGGTGAACATTTTTTGGCAGTGGTTAAGAACAGTGACGTGGGTGTTGTCAAAGTATCTTGAGATTATGCTTTGTACTGAATAACATGACTATAATTTTAACATTATGTTTTGCTAGTCTGTTAAGAGTTAACTCAATCTATGTTAAACAGAAGTGGTACTCAAGGGATGTGATGCATAGTGAGGTGGTTGGACATATAATAGGCTCAGAAGAGAATTTTGTAGATTTAAGATTTTGTCTAGTCAATATAAAATTTGAAGGTTAGCGTTTCATAGATTTATAGATTCATAGATTGTTACTAGGCTAATGACCCAGGGGCTTTTCTAAGCCTAGCAAAGTTTTCCTGAAAGAATAATGATGTCCTGCATCCAAATAGGACATTGAGGGACAGGCATTTATAAGCTACCTCTGTCCAGATTTAATAGGCATGACCTTCCTTTTGGCTGAGAGATTCAGCTCAAAAATGTACCCCCCTCTCCCCCCGATAGTCCAAAGGAAATACCACATTACACAGTTCCCCCAACCATTACTAGAGAACTGATCATTAATTCACTTTCCAAAGCCAAAAACACTGCATTGACGGGCCCCAACAACATCCCGGGATGATTAATAAATAGCATGAAACATATCCTGTCTATTCCAAATTTTAAAGTTCACGGTTAACTGATGGTTCAAAAGGGGATTGGGTTAAAGATTGCAAAACAATTTTTAAATCCCAAGAAGGAGTGGGATCTTTAACCCTTTAACAAAGTAGGAAGGTTCCTCTGAGAAAAGCTTGGCAAAGTTTGGAGGATGCTAAAGTTGAATTATTTACTCCTATATGAACATTAAAATGGCAGATAATTGTACTCTTACAGTAGAGGAGCTAGCACCTTCATTTAAAATTATTTCAAAAAAGCCAAGAACCTTAGGAACTGGTGCTGAGAAGGGGTCTAAATTCTTTTTATGTGCCAAACAACAAATATTTTCCATTTAATTTTGTAAAGTTTCCTACTGGAAGCTTTGTGGAATGATAAAAGAAGGTAACGGACAGGGGAGGAGAGCCTGGGATGCCTAACAATCAACAGAACTGGAAAAACCATACAGTCAACTTGCAGCCTGGGATGTCCAGATTAGTCATGTCTGTTGGTTGAGGGACTAGTTCTGGAGTTGGATCCAGAATCCAGGTTTGATGAAGAAGATGAGTCCAATGGAAGGGAAACCAGATCTGATGAGGCCAGTAAGGTGCAATGAGGATAACTGTGCTCTTCAATCGAGTTGCTTTCTGAAGGAGTTTGGGGATGAGGGGTTACAGGGGATAGGCATAAAGGAGGCCAAAGGGCCAATTGTGAAGTTGAGCATCCCACGGTGAATCCCTCAGATGGAGGGATCAAGGCAAAGAACCTGCTGTACTTGTTGTTGAGGGGAGATGCAAAAAGATTGCAGCATGGTTGGTCCCATCGATGGAAAATCCTCTCTGCCACCTTCATGCTGACAGACCACCCATAAGGCATTAGAATAGACCTGCTTAACTTGTCTGCAATCACATTGGACTTCCCCAGAATATGTGTTGCTATCAGTAAATGATTGGATGAGATTGCTCATTGCCATACTTTCATAACTTCTTGACAAAGAGGGTAAGATTTGGTTCCCCCTTGTTTGTTAATGTATAGCAATAGTCTCAGTGAGGAGAGTGTTTTGGAAGGCCTGCAATGCTAGGACGACAACTCTCATTTCCAGGACATTGATATGCATGTTGGTCTCTTTGGGGGACCATGTGCCTTGGACTGCCTTTCCCAAGAAGTGCCACCTCCACCCAATCTGGAAGGTGTCTGTGATCACTATGGCCTAGGGCTGGGGGAGAACAAAGGGGCGACCTTCTTCTACTTGACTGGAGTGAATCCACCATAAAAGGTAATTTTTGCAAGTTTGAACTATTTTGGCTTGACTAGATAATGGTTGATGAAGAATGCACCACTGAGTTGTGAATGTCCACTGAAGAATCCTCATATGGTCCCTTGCCAATGTACCAGAATGACTGCCACAGACATGAATTCCAAAGCATGGAGGATCAGCAGAGATAAAAGACAATTTTGAATGATCTTATTGACCTGGAGCTGAATAGTTTGAACCCTGGGCAGAGGGAAAGAGGCTGTTTGAGTGACTGTGTTGAGCAAGGCAGTAATGAATTCCAATAAATGTGTTGGTTCAAGATGAGATTTGTTATAATTAATAGAAATTCCAAGACAAGAGCATAACTGGAGTATGTAGTCTGGAGCTTCAATCAGAAAATGTCTGGTCTGAGCAGTTATGAGCCAGTTGTCTAAATATGGAAACACCCAGAATTCCTGCAGTCTCGCGTGAGCTGCTACTACTGCCATACACCTGGTAAATATCCTGGGAGCTGTGGTGAGACCAAACAGCAAAGCTCTGAATTGATAATGACTGGCTCCCAGCTGGAAATGTAGATATCCCCTGTTCATTTTTATGTGGTAGTATGCATCCTGAAGATCTACTGAGCACATCCAGTCATCCAAGCAAAAAACTCAGAATGGTCTGAACCGTAACCATCAGGAACATTGTATACTGAACTTATTGATTTAGATTGCTGAGATACAAAATTGGTCTCCAGTCCCCTGTTTTCTTTGGAACTAAAAAGAAAATTGACTAAGGTCTGGATTCTTTCTGGTCTGAGGGACCTCTTGGATGACTCTTTTTTTTTAGCAGCGTATTTCTATTGTTGCTTCTTCCCTCTGATTGGGTGCTACATTGGAGATTCTATTTGCTACTAGCAGGGGTGGATGGGAAAATGGTATTATATAACCTCTGGATATTATCCACCGCAACCATGAATCTTTTGTAATTTCTAGCCAAGGTCTCTGGTGCAGGGATAAATGACCCCTGACTGCCTCCACAGATGGACAGTTGGACCTCCTTTCAGGAGTGCTGATAGGATCTGCCAGAGAAGGTATCCCTAGATTCCTGGTTATGCACACCACATTTGCCGTGGGGATGACATCTTCCATTAGAGCTCCCTCTCTGTCTTTGGAGGAAATGTCTCCATGTGCATCTTAGAAAGGACCCTGTGATTTTTTTGAATCACATTTTTCATCCGCCTCATTGGTTCCTAGAAAAGGTCGAGTGAGGGATTGAAAAACATATGCCCACAACAGACAGGGTTTTTCCTTCCTGCTCACACCTAGAGAGTGTGCCTTTTACTTAGGGGCTAAATAAGGAACTTACAACAAAAGAAGCATTGACTAAGGAAGATTTGAAGGACTCTGTAAAGTCATACAAGCACATCCAGGTATATCTTCTGATGAAAATGCTTGAACCTGACAGCTTTGAGATACCTTCAGCTGCGTGGGAGATAAGCCTCATGGAAGAGTTTGAAATGGAATGACAGGTACCTAACTGTGAGAAACAGTGCTTTCTACCTTGGAGGATATGAGGGATATGGAAAGTTCCTTAATCAAGTCCCTCTAAAGTCTCGTAAAATGTGTCAAGTAGTTCAGCAACCTAAGAGCAAAGGTTGCTGAAGCATAGACATACTTCCCAAATCTGTTCAATGCCCTAAACTCCCTGTTAGGGGGGGTGGACAGAGGAACTTTGTTTCACTAGTTCCTTCTTAGTGGCTGCAACTATGACCATGGCATCAAATGGTACTCCCTTGCTCCAATATGTTCTATCCTTTGGTGGTGCCTGAATCCTATGTGGTCTCTCATGCCCGTTGAGAGATAAAATTGATGAGCTCATTGGTGGGCTGAGACACCCAGGAGGTAGACAGGCCAGCACCAAAGGCCTACAGACTCCTCTTGGGAAGGATTGTCAGGGGACCAACCACCTCTTTGTTTCAGGAGTTCAAGGATGTCTCCAACTGAGACATCATCAGGTGGTGATCTGGGGGATGCTTCAACTTCATCAAAGTCAGTATCATCTTTGACAGCCCCTTGCAGAAAGTCTATGTGCCTCCTTTTACACTTCTTCCTCCTGGGAACTTCTTTGGTGAGATGCTCCAGAGGTATCAAAAGAGATTATTATACCTTGCTAGGTGGTCTGGAGACTGGTTTGGGCTGCCTGTCCCAGTGGCATAGGTGTTTGAGGTTCTGGATGGAGAGTTGAATGGAGTTGCATAGTTGGAACTGAAGAGGGATGAAAAGTCTGAACTCTGGGAACACAGAAAGCTCTCTACACTACCTTGAATGCAGAAAGCCTCAGAAAAAAAGAAACCAATGGATCTGATAAAGCACACTTATGGACCATCGGCTCCCACCTCCCCGAAGGCAAACTACTCGAGGAGGGAGTTGGAACTGAGCTATCTAGTGCCAAAGCTCCAACTAGCAGATATGGCTTCAGCAGCTTCAGAGTCAACTCCAACACCCCAGAGCCAGCACCGATGCTACAGCTCCGATAGTTGTCTGTCTCTAAACTTCTTGGTCCCAGACCACTCAGAGACACTACTGGAGTTGAAGATGCCAGCATCTTCAGATCTGAGGAGGATGACTGCTGGACTTTCAGATCTGATGGCTCTGAAACCAAAGTTTGCATCAGAGGATGAGCCAATAATAGGGGAATGGTACTGACAATGGTCTCGGGACCCACTGGAGTCAGAACCAGAAGAACTCCCATTTGAATCTGCATCCCGAGGAATTTTCTCATTATCCTGTCCAGATCAGCTTCTGTCAGACACTTGGATGATCGATTAGATGCGGCTGTTGAAGCTAGTCTAGAATGTCATCTTGGTGAATGTTCCAAAAAAGGGGAGGGGAGCTCAGAAGAGATAGGATCCAGTAGCAGTTGAGGTGATCAGGTCCGAGGAGATTTCTCTGATCTAGGTGTCAGAGCCAAAGTAGTCAGATCTGATACTTTAGCTACTTTAATGGGAGGTTCAGATGCCAGAGCTGAAGAGGTATACCGATCCAGAGATTTTTTTTTATTATCTCTTTAGAGAGAGAATCTCGCTTCTTATCAACTTTTTGGGGTTTGAGCCTCAGAGGCTGTCAAAGCACGTTTAGAGGGTAGCATACCTCTTTGAATTAACTTGTTTTTTTCTATATATCAAGGCTCATGAATTGAAAGTCTTACATATCTCACAATCAGAATCCAGGTGAGATGGGCCTAAGCAATAGGTACACTTCGAGTGTGCATCCGAATTTGGAATTTTATAGCCAAAGCCATGCACTTTTTGAAACCTGCAGGTTTTTCAGACATAACTAGCAGTCAACAAGAAAATAATTAAGAAGTAAAAACTTTTTTTTTAAGTAACACTAAGGACGAAAGAAAAGAAACAATAACAATACCAACAATGGTAAAAAGGAGTACTAAGACGTAGAAAGAAAATACCAACAGTGGTATTTAGGAAATACTCAAAGAAGAGTGTAAAGATTTTCTGTATAGATATAAGGGTTATAAAAAAGAGAGGTTCTCTGCAGCACAGAGAAGGCTAGCTGAACTGAAATAAACTGAATATCTTACTGTGGAAAGCAATAACTCAGGTATGAATAAAGTAGTCAATAAGATACTTTTGGCATTTGAGGAACAGATAAATGATGCAATTTGTTTGCAGGTTAACTTTACTTTGTATCCTGCAGTCTCCCAAGCTGCACTTGCATGATAATGATTATTCAGAGTTAGGTGCTCATTGGGAGCACGATTTATTGACATTTAAATAAGTCAAAATTAGAAGCATCCATGATGGATCCTTTTAAAAGTAAGAAAACAGAAATATTTGATGCTTTGCTATGAGGCCAGTGTATTAGTTCCTGAACTGCCAAAGAAACATGAAAATGGAAAGTTTTTTGTTATTGCTTTCTTTTTATTATTTTTCTTGACCCTTTCTTCAGGTTGAAGCACTTGTCTTTTTTATGTATGCTGCTACTTTCTCCATGGAGTGCAAGGCAAAACCGATTACATCTCTTCTTTTTCTCAGTGAAATGAAAGTGCATTTGACAATAGACATGATGAAAATGATAAGGATATCTATCAGTCTGAGATGGAAATAACAGTCAGTAGGTGTTACACGTTTTTTATCAACATTCAAGCAATCATTGTTACGGATTACCTTTTCATCACCTTTGAAAGTGGTATATCATTCCTAAACACTGCTATATAACTCCAAAGAAAAGTGCTGAGGTAAGGCTCCAGGATCCAGAATAATATGATAGAAATAAACTCCTCACAGTACTGTCTTTATTAAAACACTAGCGCTTTCACACAAAGCTTCTTCAGGTGTATGTAAAACAATAAAAAGCACACCTTTATATAAGAAATGATCAAATCACATGACTACAAACAAATCATCTTAAAGACATATAACCATTGAAAAACTTCCAGTGAAAAAATAAAAACAGTAAATTGAACCTCATAAAACATATATATATATATAAAAATACATATATAAAAATGTGAAAACATGTATATATATAAAAATAAATGTTTACATACAAAAAATCATCTATTTAAACCTCTCTTGCAGAGTATTGGTTTCATGGGCACACAGTCATTGAGCCCATGACCAAAATTTGCTCTTAACATCACTATCCATCTCGCCTCAATCTCTTCAGTCCTGGCTCTAATGTCCCCTCCTCTGGCACTCTCATATGCCCTAGATAAAACCTTAAAGTGAAATTTATATTGCTCACCCATACCTCTTAGAGCCAGGACTGAAGAGATTGAGGCGAGATGGATAGTGATGTTAAGAGCAAATTTTGGTCATGGGCTCAATGACTGTGTGACCATGAAACCAATACTCTGCAAGAGAGGTTTAAATAGATGATTTTTGTATGTAAACATTTATTTTTATATATATACATGTTTTCACGTTTTTATATATGTATTTTTTAAATATATATGTTTTATGAGGTTCAATTTACTGTTTTTATTTTTTCACTGGAAGTTTTTCAATGGTTATATGTCTTTAAGATGATTTGTTTGTAGTCATGTGATTTGATCGTTACTTATATAAAGGTGTGCTTTTTATTGTTTTACATACACCTGAAGAAGCTTTGTGTGAAAGCGCTAGTGTTTCAATAAAGACAGTACTGTGAGGAGTTTATTTCTATCGTATTATTCTGGATCCTGGAGCCTTACCTCAGCACTTTTCTTTGGATTTATACTTCGTTTGTTTTTTGCCAAGGTATTTGGTGTTTTTTGGGCATTGTTTGTATTACTGCTATATAACTGTTGTATTCAGTCAAAATACCGGAAATTGATTGCTGATGCACATGCTATGAAACAGTGTGTTGTACCCCTTTCTGTCTTTGAGATACTTACATTTCAGAAAGTAAGGTTGGTCTTTTCGGCTTTTCCCGGTTAGGGGTTGCCACAGCGGAACTCTGGTCCGCTAATGATTGACGGTCGATTTTTATGGTGCCGAGTTGCCAGCCCAATGCCCAACCTTCAGCGAAGGCATGCCCATTCACGCATGCCTTTCAGAGGCCACTTGACCACGGGGAGGACATGCAGACTCCACACAGAAGGCACTCCCCGCACTCCAGCCAAGAATCGAATGGGAGAACCTCTTGCTGTGAGGCAACAATGTTACCGCTGTACCACCGCAGACACGAAATTAAAATCTTGTAGATACTGCATAATACTTGCTGTAGAGACAAATGGTCTAGCTGACAGAAGTTTGCATTGTTATTGTTTTCTGAGTTACTATTATGCATTTAGAATGACTGGAAATGCCTCTTGTAACTGAAAAAAATCCTTCTTTAAAGTTAGGCCAAGTCAACAGGTTACCCCATCATTCTGAAGATTGCTGGTAATACAGAAAGAGAAAACTGTACCTAACCCCAGGACATAATTCATTGTATGCCTCTTGTGAACAAAAAGTGCATAACAGCAGCAATCCATACATCATTAAATGATCTATTTAAGCAATTAATCTTGTCTGAGGGCATGGGATGCTGAATTTATTCATGACAGCATACTTAGAGTAACTCCCAAGTTGTTGAAACATGGTTACAAGTAACTACAGAAATTTTCACATTAATAAATGTTTTTTTCTCTATTAAATAAATAGTAAACAAATACACTCTGTGCAGTAACGTTTTGCACTGATACCGTTAGGAGAGTAATTATATATATATATATATATATATATATATATATATATATATATATATATATATATACATAGATTTGCATATATAGTACGCCACCAATGTGCTAATGGTGTGTACTACACATCTGTCTCTGTTTCTGAGTGTAAATTCTAATGTTGTTAGTGTATGTTAGTAAAAGAGGATGACATCTGTACTTAACTTTGTTTTAGTTGTTTACAGGTTCATACTTTCATAGGTGATGACTAGGCTAATAGCCCTAGGAGGCCTTTTAAAGCCTAGTCATGTTTTCTCATTTGTAAATGATTGGATACATTTTACCCAGGGCATATAATCATATAATTTTGTCTAGGCAGCACAGCATTTACAAACTGTCTCTGCCGAATAGGGGCATGGATTTCAGTCCCAGGGTTAATTTCCAATTCCCCATAAATTTATTAGGGATGAACTGTGGTTTATATGAATGGAAAGCCTATTCCAGAGTAGGGGTAGTTTTTGAGGCACATACTTGTTCCTCCAGCATGTTCTGTTTATGTTGCAAATGAGGTTTAGGTCCTTTGATCAGGCATTTTTAATGCTGTTAGACTTGCAGATGTGCACTGGATCAGAAGATGCCTTGTAAACGAGGCATAGATTACCTCTCAGTAGTCTGTAGGAGACGGAATATAAAGATAAGACTTTGAGGTAGTCTGCATATTGTATGTGGTTTACACCTTGCATTATTTTGTGTGCAACCTCTATGGGCATTCCATTTGCTGCATATGCCTGGTATGGTACATAGGTTCATAGGTTCATAGATTAGTACTAAGCTAACTGCCCTTGCGAGCCATTTTAAGCCTAGCCAATTATCCCTTGTGAGACTCAAACCCTGCACCTTGTGTTTGTAAGGCAAACATCTTAACCATTAGGCCACCCTCCCACCAGACAGACCTCCTACAGACCAAAGGGAGCACTGTACTCGGTGACCAGTCTGATGACGGCTGAGTGCAGCAGGACAATGGCACCTTTGGACCTGGACGTTATACAATATAATATGATTTCTTTACAATAGTAGACAAATGAAGGTCAAATGCCAAGTCATTGTCCGCATATGCCCCCAAGTCTCTAATTTCTGAGTTTACACTTAGGGGTATATTGTCTATTTGATCATTTTTAGGAGTGGCTGACTTTCTAAAGGCTACTATTATGTATTTTTTGGCATTCAGTTTTGCACTATGGCTCTGGCATTATTTAATTTGTGACAAGTTCTTTTGGAGCATATTAATGTCCTTGGGGGATTGTATAATTGCACCGAGCTTTCAGCTGTCTGTAAACGTGGTCAACAAGAGGCCTTTACTGTTAGCTTTATCTTCCAAGAATTAGATGCAAAAGAGTAGCCTGAGCACTGAGTCCTGAATAATTATTCTGACTTCCTGTGTCTTATCTCTAAGCCAGGTGCCTATGTAATGGGTTTACTACCAGTTTGTGAGTCTGTTGATAATGCTCAAATGGCGAATACAAACTAATTGGGACCAAAGGTAGTTCGGATAATCAAACTGTTTGAATAATCAAACATACATTGAACTGGATATAAAGCATAAAATCTTGTTTTTGCTGCACTCAGAGAATAACTTTTCAACCATTCAGTACGTCCAGTGTTCAATAAAGAATATTTTTCACACACAAGCAGGCTACAAGTTCAAAAAACATGCACAAGCTAATACAGATAATGATTACATATTTAGACTTTATGATTTTTCCTACCTGAAAACTTTGGAAGACTGGGTTCAGATAACTGACGTTTCTGATAATCAACTCTCTACTGTAGTTCTGAATACTTTGGCCAAGTCAAGATAGGCAGTAGGTACCATATTGGCCTGTGCCATAACTTTGGTGTTTTTCTTGAAAACGTCCACCAGTTTAAGCAAGGACAATCTGCCCTTGATGAAACTAAACTCTGTTGGATCCAGTGTCTGAAAATTTCCTGTATTTTTATTTACAATATCCATGATAATTCTTTCCATGGCTTTACATATCAGACTTGTCCTTGGAAATAACTGAGTCTTTGAAAACTGCAAATACAGAAGCAATGCATTAAGATAAACAACCATACTGTTGGCAAGAAAAGCTCAGAATAATTAAAAAAGTGTTGAATTTAAATTATGCATATGTGTGGTACATAATATTATATCAGGAAATGTTTTTAAAGTACTGGTGGTGAAAGGCACTAAAGTAAAGCAAGGTGTACATTACTAGCACAACTAGGACACCAGGTATAGTCATTGTGTTAAAACCATTGACGTGATTATAAAAACAAAAATATAAGATCTTTCAAATAGTAGTACTGGATCGTAAAGGTAAATTTAATGCATTGGGGCATTTGATTTTTGGGTTCAGGATGCTGGAATTAATTTACAGTAATCAAGCACAAAGTCAGTGTGTACAAACACAATAGCATGGTTGGAAAGCTGAGAGTAGCCCAGAGTTTTTGACACTCTAAAGCTCTAAAGTGCAAAACAATACTTGATTTACTTTGAGTATATAATAAGTGTGAGAGTACTCTGGCTCTGAGAATTACCTTTATTCCAAGATATTGTGATCTTTGAGTTACAAAGATCACAAAGATAGGGAGGGGCATGGGCATGCAATGTGTGAAGCCTGTTTTGCCTGTTTTATGATAAATTCACAGATCAGTTTTAGAACTTTAAAGTGTCATGCATTTGTGCTGTAAACTTGTACATGGAGCTTGTACAACCATGTTAAATACTATAAAAATGCATAGCAAATGTATGTTGCACGACTATACTGATTTGTTTACAGGCTTTGGATGTTTGTAAGGAGAATATCATATTCAAGTAAAGCCATATGGTGTTATAATAATACTCAAAGCTAAGAAACAGGAACTGCAGTTCATGGAAATCTTAGCTGCCACTAAGAAATCAACAAATAATCGGTGAATAAAATAGCCACTATTCTGCAGCAAGACAAGAGCTATATTTGTATTGATTTGTAACATCTGAATAAAATAATTAAAAGAGATCATTACCAGTACTTCTGGAAAAGGAGGTGGTCTTAGCCATGGCATATGATAAGTTCTCTTCTATCTTCGATGCAAATCAGGGATTTGGGTGGATAAAGTTGGATAAAGAAAGTTTCGCGCTGTGTATGCTTAGTACACAACCAGGAAGGTATAGACTCCTGAGAATTTTTACTATCTTATTCAGCACCAGAATGATTTCAAAGAGCAGCTTCACAAGTAAATGATGCCTTAAAAGATATTGTGAACATAGAAAGTTCCATGCTGTGTATGTTTAGTACACAACCAGGAAGGTATAGACTCCTACGAATTTTTACTATCTCATTCAGCACCAGAAGGATTTCAAAGAGCAGCTTCACAAGTAAATGATGCCTTAAAAGATATTGTGAACATAACTGATAATCTGGCAATGTGATGTTAGACACAAAAAGAACGTATCAAGTATAAAAATAAAATAATAACAGTGACAAATCTGAAGTTTATCGGTCATTTTCAAATGTCAGACAGTCCAAACACCAAAGGCAGAAAACAAACATGCATTAATAAGATTTCTGAGAATTATGCAGTATCTTACAAAAGCTGTACCTAGTATGTCTGAAATAGTGATGCCTCTTTGAAAGCTGTTGGGACAAATCACGGCATGGAAATAAAGTTCTAAACAAGATAAGAGTTCTGAAATACTTAATAAACTCATAATAAAGTGCCTGTGTTGAAATACTGTGATATAGATAAGCCAGCTGTCTTGCAAGAAAATAGGTCAGTTGTTTGCGAACTAAGATCTTTAACATTACACAAAAGGGGTATGCACAAATAAAGAATTATTAGTGGTAATGTATGGCTGTCAGACATTCTGTGAATATATTTATAGCAAAGAAGTAGAAGCAGAAACAAGCAATGAAACCTTGAAAAGTGTACCAGAAAGTCAATTGTACAAGGCACAATAAAGGTCATGCAGTATGTAGCTTACCTTGTAGAAGTATGACTTGAAAGTGAAATGCAGTCCTGGCAAGGTTTGCAAGCTGAGGCAGTAGAGATTCTTTGGATGATACTGTGGATGTCAGTGATAGAAGAAAAAGTGAACTGATTTCAGGGAATTACTGTCACTGACTTACAAATGCAATTACTGAAGGAAATCACAATGTGAAGGTGGCTAGAAAAATGGTTGGAAAATAATCTTGTCTTGCTTTTTATTCAGGGAGAAAATAAATTTTGCCAAGACTTGATTTTAACACTGAAAAGATTATTGTTTCTAAATAATTGAGAGAAAACATGCATAAGAGAATATATGAGTCATATTCTGGAAGAATAAAGTACAAGGAAGGAGTCAGAGATTTAATGTACTGCACCAGAATGATAGCATGAGTAGAACAAGTGACACACATCTGTAATATATGTTTTTTTAATCAGAATTACAGTGTAGGACAAAAGATGTTATCTTATACATTAAAAAGACATCTGTGGGAGAAGCAAATAAGGTGAAAGGAATGAAAAGAAAAACAAGAGAAAGAAAAAAGGGGAAACAAGTGTGCCAATTTTAACATGTTTGCAAATCTTCTGCCATTTGGGATTCCTATATCGATTTTTGTATTGGGTATATCTACATGTCAAAGCAATCTTGAATTTCAGCTGATCAAATACGATACACTGGATTTTGGAACTAGTTAGTTCGATGTTATGCTGTACGGATTCATTAATTAATTGTGCCACCTAATGCTGTTTTAAAAACTGGAACAGTGTAACTCAAACTTCTGGGACAATACTGCCCTGTTTATGATCACTTGGATTCCTGATAAGTTGCTTCATCAGTTAACTATATTTAATGCAAATTTCAGACAGGTCATGGTTTTGTCTCAGATATACTTTTTGAGTGTATGTTTACAGCAATGAGATAAAATATTGTTGATCTTTAACAGATAGACCCTTTCTTTAAAGACTCAAGAGTTGATGCTTAAACTTGATGAAATCAATGAAAAGCAGATTATTGATGTTTAATTAATATATATTTGGGTTACTGAATGTAGCTACTACATGACAGCCAGTTAATGAATTATTCCCTTTATATTTGCTAATAAATGCAGAGTGTCTGGTACCAGTAATTATCATAAATACAATGTTTATAGAGGTTTTCATGTAATTTTGTTTAGTGCTTTGTTTGTATATGTATGCTCAGGGTTCATACAGAAACAAAGTAATATTTTTATAACACATCTATATGAGCGCAGATGTATTGCAGTTAGTGGCTACTGGCTGGGGACAATATACTGCAGAGAGGCTGGGAGACTTGCCTTACCATGGCTGCAGAATTCAGTGGCATTTTATCCTCTATAGGGATGGGATTAAGCTGGAAGTTGGGCCTCATTGAATCATATGGAGCATATCAAACATGTCAAAGTACCAACAGCCATTTGTTTGAATGCCACAATTTGAGAGAATATTGTTGAAACAACTTCCAGTGAAAGTTCCCTTTTTTTCTACAGTTATACAACCTTGGAGAAGGTGCATATGTAAGTTTAGGGTGTGGAGGAGTCTCCAGAAATGAGAGTGCAGGAAGGCTTGCTCTCTGCCAAAAAAAAAAAAATAAAATAATAAAAAAAAAAAAATAATAAATAAATAAATAAATAAATAGTAATAATAATTATACTAATAATAACCTCTGAGGTTCACTGTAAGTACTTTTTTGGGGAAGTTGAGCTATCAGTACTTGATTTAATGGCTGTTGATAGAATTACATGATTCCGAATGGCTGGCCCTACCCAGAGTCTTGCCTCGGCGAGAAAGAATATACTTATTGGATTCTATACGAGGTCAGAAACAAATAGGTCATAAGGTACTTCCCTGATCTAGGACTGAGTTTATCTTGCACTATACAGGGGCAATGAATGGTCATATTACATGATAGTAGTAAAACTATTGGTTTAGGGACTGTGTGGACAAAAAAAAAAAAAGACTACAATGGCTATTTCAGGTCCTCTTGCACATGTACTGTCGGGTCTATATCACCATATCGAATGGTGATAATGACGAACGTTGAAAATATCGAAAGTTCATGGGAACAAACTTGCTATTGTGGGGGGCTGCGCCCCCCGCTAAATTTATATTCCAACTCCGAGGTCTCACTACAGTGAGGAAAGGGCAAATATCCCAATCCTCATTGTACCGCGACCCCAAAAACACAAGTTCATTCTCGTGAACTTTCGATATTTTCGACGTTCGGCATTATCACCATTCGATATGGTGATATAGACCTGTACTGTCCCAGCTGAATGTGCCCTTCTGAGAGTGTACACTGTCTTTAATTGTGAAAAAGTTGCATACATAAGATGGCCACATCATTCTCAGAGAAATGTACTATGTCCCTTCAACAAGATATATCAGGATTTTTTCAAGTGTATCATGTAAGTGTCATTTGCTTTCAAATAAAGCCTGCCCTCAAACCACAATTGCCATTCTCTGTGCTCATTTCTGATGCATGATTGTGAAGTAAGTACAAGACATAGTGGCATCAGTAATAAATTTCATACTGCCATAGATACTGAACTTAGGTATTCTATATCAATGATCATGTAACTATCCTGTGCTTTCATGCACAAACTACCTCCCTATCCTTCAAAAGATTATAAACGTCTGGTGTCGTTCTGATGATAGGTAGCAATGAAAGTGAAAGAACAAATGGTCACAGTATTCCATTTCTACCTTTTCACCTCAGACCCTATACCCCACCAAGCTAAGGCGATGATCATTTCACTCTCCCTTTGAATTCACCCACAGACTGCCTGCCCAAAACTGATAACCACTTCTGGTGATCACAAAAAGCAAAAAAGTAATGGCTACAATAACAGGTTTCTGCTTATTGTTAAAGCCATTTCCAGACCCATTCCAATCACCATAAAAATAAAATTACAAAAATTACTGGATTTTGCAGAGGGCAGTGTGTATTGCTACCACTACTTGCAGATATATCTGGTTTCCTACCAGTAAATAAAAGCACATACCTATAAGAGAAAACCATCCTTTAAGACTGGGGCACCAATTCCTCCTGGCATTATCTAGATAAGTGACTAGAGAATGCTGGGAAGGTACTCCAGTGATTACAGTGCATAGTAATAAGATATGAGTTTGCTACCCACATCCTGTTACCATCTTTGCAGGGTACAGGTAAGATGTCATGCTAATGAACAGCATGACCTCTCACTACCAGGTTCTGTTTTCCATTGCCATTGATTTTAAAGGGAAACTGCAGAGTAATTATTTAGCTAGTACATTTATTATACTGACCACATAATTACTATTCTAGTCTCTTAGTCTGAAGAAGCAAAGTGTCTTTTTTATTTTGAAATCAGTTTCATGCTGATTTTAAAATAAAAATGATAGGTTAGAAAAGTGGGTAACTTGGCAGATGCAGTAGCGGGACATCACTTTGCACTGTGTTATCTTATCATCTGCAATTAAGAGGTTAAAGCCAGTATCTTCTAGAGCCATTAAAAGTGCTCATGATTTATAAAAGAAGTCAAAAATAAACCAATAACGAACAATGTAAATTACTTAAAATTCTTGAGACATAAGTGCCCTGATGAATTAAACTGTTACATCTCTCATATAAATTATGAAACATATTGGCTAAATAAATCCAAAAAAGACTTTGGAATACATTTTACACCTGGATGTTATTAAATAGCATGTTTGGTAGAACTAATGAGCACTCTGTGCATTGTATAAAAAGTTAAAGTGGAATGCTTGTTTCAGATATTAATGAAATTTCTCATGAGTTCAGTAGATTATTTTTAAGCACAAAATTAGACCTTATTGGGATAAATTTCAATGATACCAGATCTGAAAATATTTTTTCTTTTAACTTTATTATACTTGAACAAGTCATGGAAGTTCTTATCAACATCAAGGCATATTCAAATGTCCCTGACAATGGTATTGATATATGAGTATTATAGCTTGGCTGTGATATTCATGCCTGATCATTCAAGAATATTTTCTACACATCTGTTTTAGTAAATACTTCTCCAAATGTTTGGACGTTTACTGACTTAGTCCCCATGTAAATAAAGAGAGTTGAGTTGGAAATGAATAATTGTCATCTTATGATTGATATTTTGACTCCAATATCAAGGATTTTTGGAAGATTATATGTGTATATGTATATATATTAAGTGTATAGAGATTACGGTCACCTGATAGACTTCTTCGAATCTGTCACCAGAGCGGTGGATGAAGGCAAGGTAGTCCATACGGCCTACCTTTTTCTGGCCAAGGCCTTCGACACCATCCCCCACTCAAGAATCATTGATAGACTCACTAACCTAGGCATTAACCCCTACGTCATAAGATGGGTGGCCAACTGGCTCACTGACAGAACTCACGTGATGAAAGTAGCGGACTCCAAATCTGACTACCGGGCAGTTACAAGTGGAGTTCCACAGGGATCGGTTCTGGGTCCTCTTCTGTTTGGCATCTACTTCTCTGAAGTTCAAGCCAACACAAAGGGACTCTGGTTAACCATGTTCACAGATGACTGCAAACTGGGAGCTATTATTGATTCTCAAGCTGATGTAGACATCCTTCATAAAGTCCTCACAGAAACCAACGACTGGTGCCAGAACCATGGCCTTAAGCTCAATGCTAAAAAGTGCATTGTCATTCCATTCAGGGAAAAACACAGTGCCCACAAACTACCACATCGACTGTAGCCCACTTAACTCCAAAGGTGTGATAAGAGATCTAGGGACACAGGTAGATAGCAACCTCCCCTTCGACAACCATGTTGCCACTGTTATTAGTAAGCCCTTCTACGTGGCACACCTCATTACAAAATGTTTCTCATCCAGAAAGAAAGAAGTCATAATCCCTCTCTACTCGTCCCTCATTACACCTACAACAACTGGAGAGGCCACAAAAGTTCCTCACAAAGAGGATCTTAGGACTCAAACACTTGCCCTATACAGAAAGACTCAAAAAACTCCAGCTTTACTCCATCTCATATCGCCTACTCAGAGGAGATCTCTGCTTGACATACAAAGCCATGTCTGATCCAGTGTTGCTAGATATGCTTCATCTGAAAAAGTCTCAATTCCTCAGTGCCACACACTCCAAAGACCTCAACTTCATCACCACAATAAACAGAATCTGCTGGAGGGACAGGTTCCTAACCCAGAGACTTCCCATACTCTGGAATAAACTCTCCATTCATATCAAGCAGAGTACCTCACTAGCCCTCTTCAAGAAAAATCTTGACGAGTAGATGGGTAATAGGAAATTCACCCTGGGGATCACTTCAACAGCCTTGCTCGATAGGGGCACAAGGATGTGGGGCAGCAGGATGACTGGGAATATTTTTAGGCTAGGCTTGTATTGGCTCCAGGGGCGTTAGCCTAGTACTCACCTATGAACCTATTATCAGTAGCACAGTTAACTGAATATCTATAAGAGAATAATCCATTGGTCAATTTCCAACATGGATTTTGGAAGGATGTGTTATTGCTAAAGCTATTGTCTTTTTCCTGAAAAATGTGTATAGAGATTATAATCAGTCCAAAGTTGCAGTGTCTTTTTGTTTTGACTTGGCAAAAATGTTTGACTCTGTTGCCCATTATAATATAATTAATGATTTAGAATTGTTTGCTGTTGGTGTATCTGTTGCAATGTTTATTTAGCCATATTTAAGTCAGAGGACAACATTTCAAAAATACACTCCTCCTCAGTATCTGTTTCCTTGTTCTAAGGCTGGGGTATACCACAGGAGTCCTTATTTGGGCAATAGTTGTTTTGGCTGGGTATGGACACAATTAAAGATGAGCATCTGAATTTGTCTGTCACTATTTATGTTGGTGACACTGTCTTGCTATATGTAGATGATGCTTTTGATTTGTTACTAAAGCAATTACAAACTGTCTTTGGTATGGGAATGGCCTTTAACGGGCATTTAATTTAACAACTAAAGTTAACAAAACTCACTGTATAGGCTTTCCTTAGGGAATCACTGAGTAACAACAGTATGAGTACCAACTTAAGGCAATTTAGTGATCAGCTTACATTTTATAGTTAGGAATAACAATGGATTTAGGTTGAAATTTGATTTAAATGGCAATGCGATTTGTTCTGTTCTTTTGTGTATTATCATCTTTAAGACTGCATTTCTGACAGTTAAAACTTGTAATGAGGAACGTACTAGATAATTTTATTACCATTAGTGATGGGTTACAACCCATTATTTATTCAATTTGCTGAGAGTAAGGTTATAGGAATCTTATATCATTATATCATGGTATTCCGAGGTTTATGGGTGGTTTGTCAAAGGTAAACAAAAACACATCATTGTATGCTGCATACGCTTACTGCATAATTACATTTCTATATCAATTTAGTGCCAACTTCACCCCCCTCTCACCCCCTAAAGGGCCCATCTCAATACCAAAAGACTGACAAATTCCGGTAATCACGGCCACACAGGTAGAAACCGCACTCTCCAAAGCTAAGAATACAGCATCCATGGGACCAGATGACATCCTGGGCTGTGTACTACATGAACTACAAAATACAAAATAAACTGGCACCTCACCTAAGTGTCATGTTTAATCATAGCCTCACCTCAGGCTTCATGCCCACTGAGTGGTGCACAGCTACAGTTATCCCACTCCACAAGGGGGGATCCACCTTGGATCCCGGGAACTACTGTCCCATCAGTCTGATGAGCCTGATCTGCAAGGGCATGGAATTCATTATCATGTAACTTATAAACGAAGACATTGGCAACCTTCAAACACTGGACCTCACCCAGTTTGGGTTTGTGAAGGGCCAATCTTGTCTCCTGAACCTGACTGACTTCTTTGAATCAGTCTTCAGAGCTGTGGACGAGGGTAAGGCGGTTCACACAGCCTATCTGGACCTCGCCAAGGCCTTACACACCATCCCCCACTCTGGAATCATAGATAAACTTACTAGGCTGGGCATAAATCCCTATGTCACTCGATGGGTTGCCAACTGGCTTACTGACAGAACCCAGACTGTAAATGTAGCCGACTCCAAATCTAGCTCTAGACAAGTGATAAGTGGAGTACCTCAGGGTTCAGTCCTGAGACCACTCTTGTTTGACATCTACTTCTCTGAAGTACAGGCCAACACCAAGGGGATCTGGCTAACAAAGTTCGCAGATGACTGCAAACTGGGCGCCATTATTGAATCCCCAAATGATGTGTATATTCTACAAAAGGGTCTTACAGAAACAGATGCTTGGTGCCAGAGCCATGGGCTCAAGCTTAATGCCAAGAAATGTATAGTTATCCCCTTTGGGAAAAACCATGTACCCATGAATTACCACATAGGTAGCAGTACAGTAAACACCGAAAGTGTGATGAGAGACTTAGGGACACAGGTGGACAGTGGTCTCACCTTTGATAACCACATCGCCACAACAGTCAGGAAATCCTTCTATGTGGCACACCTCATCACTAAGGGCTTTTCATCCAGAAAAAAGGAGGTCATTGTCCCACTGTACTCATGCTTCATTAGACCCATTATAGAGTACAACTCCCCATTTGGTATGTACCTCACAAGACATCTGCAACAGCTGGAAAGGCCGCAGAAATACCTCACTAAAAGAATTACAGGCCTAAAGCAGATGCCCTATGCTGATCATCTAAAAAAACTCCAGCTATACTCTGTGGCATATCGTCGACTCAGAGGCAATCTCTGCTTAACAAAGAAGGCCATGTCAAATCCTGAGCTGTTGGACATGCCCCACTTAAAGAAATCTCAATCCCTCAGAGCCACACGCTCCAGGGATCTAAACCTTGTCATCACAATGAACAAAACATGATGGAGGAATAGGTTCCTGACCCAGAGACTCCCCATACTCTGGAATAGACTGCCCATACATGTCAAGCAGAGCGCCTCCTTGGCCCTCTTCAAAAGGAACCCTGACAATTGGATGGGAGATAGGAAATTCACCCCGGGGATCACATCAGTCATCCTGCTACACAGGGGTCCATGAAAGTAAATACTGTGGGAAGAAATATCCAGGGAATTGTTATGGCTAGGCTTGTATAGACCCTAGGGCCGATAGCCTAGTACCAACCTATGAACCTATGAACCTATAATTATATTTTTCTGGTTGGTTTTCCTATCATTTTATCATGAACTCAGCTGGTCAATTTACAGTGAAAAATTACTAGGAATACCAGAAAGTATTTTAACATGGAAGTTACCAAAGTCAAAGGAACTCATTCCATTCATTATAAATGTAGTTGCAATATTACTCAAAAGTCAAAGGAACCATTCTGTTTGTTATAAATGTATTTGTCATGTTTTATAATGCTGTTGATCTATTTAAGAATGTTTTTTCCATAGTATAACTGTTTATTTTAAAATTATTTTAGAAGGTTACGTTACTGGAGATTTTCATTCCCATGGTTTATATATCTATATTTGATTGCTTTCTTATGTAACGCAAAGCATGGATGTTTAAAAATATGCATCTCCTTATGCATCAAAGGATTAAGATAAAAAAAAAAGTATAGCTTTAACAAATATAGAGTAATGCCATTGGGTATTTCATATCACATGATCTCTCCTTTAGTACTTGTCAATCACAGTAAATTCCACATAGAGGCTTGTAATACAGCAACAGTGTTTGTACTGTTTGTGACCATCCTGATGAGTATTATAAATAATACATTTCATCATACCAGTTGGCAGTGCCTCCCTGACTATCACAGGTAAACTTGTTCCTTTTTTCCTCCAGTTCTTGATTTTTTTACTTTTCAAACCCTTTCCGAATCTAAAAGTCTCATACTGACAATGACATGCACATGATATCTTAGCCCCCCCACAACTCCAAAAATGAGTGGAGCAAATTGACCTGCTTAGCTTTTCTTGTACATTCCCAGGCACTTACTCTCTTCTGTAACTACTCCACCCTGACTAAGATTAATAGAACTTCACAGATCAGTTTCAAAACCTAATCTACATTTCCCAGTCACCTATCCCTCTCCAACCCCCTTTACCTCCTTCTACTGTCAATTTTATTCCTCTTGGTAGCTGGATTACTGATTTGAATGTCTCTGTTTTTATTAAGTATAGGAGCAAATGACTGTTAATAAAATATTTTTCCAAGAAGCCACAAGTAATACCACTGTTCATGTCCTAGCCTCTGCCTTGCTCTTAACTTGTGAAGCACAATCAATCTACCACCTTCCAGCCTTCAGTAGCCTTTTAAATGCCAATTGCTAGTGTTACTACTTTTCTTCAGTTTTATTAGAATCTGTTGAGAATCCCATAAGGCTAATGGGCCTTTCATTCCTTTTATTTTTATTGAGTTCTCTCTTCTGTGAAGTAACTAGAATCAGACCCCTTAGCCCGATCTACTGCTGGCTGTTTTGAGTGTGTTTCACTTTTATTGCTTCATGAATACTGTTTGAAGGTATTCAGTGAACAGCTTTTACCTTTCCACTTTATCTGTCCTGTTCCCACCCACTATATTTAGATTCACTATTACTGTTTGTCTTTCTTGGCTATACTGTGTATCTCCTAAAGATTTGCTCTTATTTCTTGGTTTACCTAGTTGTACTTTTTCCATAGCAGACTTTGATTTTGTGACTGCCCTATATGCTTCTGTCTGCTTTAACTGCTAAGTTTCACCTGTCTTCTTTCTGTGTTTATACATCCTCAATGAACTTCCCCTCCTCTTCAAATGTGCCTTGTTTGATAAGCACACTTTTTTTCTCCTTCTTTTAGATCTGATTATTAGTTGTACACAAAGACTTATTGTTTCTAAGATGGTAGTCTTACTGCATTCCCCACTTCTACAGTAAAACTGTGGATACTAGTCAGAGGCTTTCTGAGGCATTGTTTACATTGTCAAAGTCTGCCTTTTTGAAGGCAATAGTCCTCTGTTTTGATTGACTCACATCTATCT
Organism: Protopterus annectens; assembly: GCF_019279795.1. Taxonomy (NCBI): domain Eukaryota; kingdom Metazoa; phylum Chordata; order Ceratodontiformes; family Protopteridae; genus Protopterus; species Protopterus annectens. The sequence goes on along the minus strand of NC_056728.1, from coordinate 1,303,723,585 downwards.
TTAAAGTCAAAAACAAACCACTGTTTGGTGATCATTTGTTCCCAAATGGCTGCCTACTTACAAGTCTGAAGATGCCTTTTCCTTCTTACTTAATAGCAACAGGTCAAAGCCTACCATTTCATAGGTAGCATCCAGTACCGTCTGAGGTACACTCTTATTTGGAATGAAATAAGAAGTTAGTGTGTTCTTGCTTGTGTATGACAATTAATATATACCCTTTTTCTCCCACTCTAAGGATATGCTCTGTCATTTTATTGCTCTTTTTCTTCTGCTGAGGCAAGATTATGTATACAACCCATATGTGGATAGTCCTTCCATTTCTTGTCTCCCACTGTGATCCATTGTGCTACTTTTCGTCCATGTTTATTATTTATTTATTTATTTGATTAATTTATTTTGCTTTGATCCATTTCATTGTACAGAGCGTTACATTTTACTTTTTATCTACCACGAACCTTGAAATATAGAGACAACGTCTTAGGATAAACATTCTCAATGACTTACATGGGAGACCACTTTACCTCCTGATGGCATTTTCTTGAAATGAACAAAAAATAAAACTATAAAATGCAACAAGAATTTCTGGTCTGATTAATAAATCTCCTGCAATGTTTGAAATGGGCCATAGTACGAACTTGGATGATGAAATGAGTATGTCCTGTTTTTATAAGCACATTCCTGTTTTTTTTTTTTTTTCAGTCACTGAGTACAGTGGATTTGGCATAAAGCTGCCACCTTGTGGTATTTTTGCAGCTGTAGCATATGCCTTTTGCAAGAGGTTCCTGAAATCCTTTTCAGGTCTGCAAGAACATTCATTAACTTTGCTTTTATGTGTCAGATACCTTTTCTGTTTCAGGAATTTTACAGTTAATGTATTGTGGGGGTGCTGGGTACCTTGTCGCCAACTACTGCCATGGACTGCAATGGAAATATCTCTGCTGAACACCGACAATGTTTTGAACAGCAACTATTTGAAGAAATACAATTTTAAGGCCGGGCTATAAACTGTGTGAATAACAAATGTTTTTTCTTCAATGTTATTTTGATTTGGGTAGTTGAAATTAAAGAATTTCAGGTTTTCCATGCAGTTATTTATGTTCCTACTAAGAAAACTGTCTTCTATGCAGCATAATTACTTGCTACTCCTAGACGATGCATACAGTCTGTCTAACAAGCTAGTAGCATACTGAGGTTCACTGTTAGAATCAAAGGTGGTGAGAAGATGCTTCATTTGAAATTACACTGGTAACATAAAAGTTACTGTCTTGCAAGTCTATTTAGTTACACATCAGTATATCATATTGCATATCATAAAATGTTTTGCTTAGATGCTTCTTGAGGCCTCACAGCTTGATGCAAGACTTTTGGGGGGAATTGCTTTACACAGATGTGTTAGTATTTCCATATAAATCTTTTTAACTTAAGCAAGGCATCATGAAAAATGCTGCTGCAAAACAACCAACACCACGTGGAAGCATTTTAGTAACCCTTGCCATTTTTCAGGATAGTAATTTCTGCATTCCTGAGAATTAAAATGCCTGTGGGAATACCTCTAAGTTTGTTGATGTTCTGTTTGGACTTTGCAACCAACTAGCCATACAGTGGTACATTTTGAAACTGTAGAGGAACTTCTTTGTAAGAAGAAAGAGCTTTTTAGAATATTTATAAACATCAAAATGAGCTGGCAGCTTGGCATTAGGGCTTATTTTGTGCTTACCTAGACATGAAAATCTGTGTTAGGTTATCTCCCTCGTCCAACTTCAACATGCAGAGATACATCACACACACACACACACACACACACACACACACACACACACACACACACACACACACACACACACACACACACACACACACACACACACACACACACACACACACACACACACACACACACACACACACACACACACACACACACACACACACACACACACACACACACACACACACACACACACACACACACACACACACACGTGCACACACACACACACTGCTACTGCACTCTTACTTGAATGCCATATTCCCGCCAAGCTGTACTTAAGATACAACTTGGGGTAATGGAAAGCAAGTTAAGATGGAAAGTAATGTTGTGGCATCATTCTTTGTGAGAAAGATGGTGCATAACTAGATGAAAGGAAGTTACTGAGGTTACAATAGTACAAATTAAGTTCCATAGTAATGAAGCAGATGAAGCCTCATTGCACTACAAAGAATTATGAACAGGTCACAGGTCTCCGATTGTAACCATTATTATGTGTTCTCAATATGAATGCCAAGATTTTCCTCTTAGGCTTTGTTCTTGAGGTGAAATTCTTGGCATCTATGTCTTGAGCACATAATAGTGTGGTTCTGATCAGAGACTTGATCATAATCCTCTGTATTATATAGATGAATACCATATTGCCAGCTTTGTTATGCATGATGATATGTGGTAAACAAAGGTGTTTCAGGTTTCAATCTACTGTGCTATTAAATAAGGAGTGCAAAATTGTTATTGGCAAGGAAATATTCTGTGTCATCATCTTAGAAGTATTTGCTATCTAAGTTGTTTACATATACCTCTCAACTGCCTAGATTTTCACGAAATGTTCAGATTTTTGCCTCCTGTTTTGGCCTGTTCCTCATAAAATTTATGATTTTCTAGCAAATCACTGAGGATTGAAGTCACTAAATGACATGCATTTGAGTTTCAGACTTCACATCCTTCAGAAAATGCAGGCTAACACAAATCCTGTTATTCTAGCAACTTTCTAAGTTTATAAGAGCAATATTTAAAAATCTGTCCCAATTTTAGGCTCTTTCCCCTCATTATTTAATGCTCTGTCCAGATTTCTTGCACTAAGAAGTTGAGAGGTATGGTTTTCTGGAAAATTGTTGATGACTGAAGTCATTAAATAATACTAAATAATGACAGACCGTTTGAGTTTCATATTTCATATCTTTCAGAATATATATAATTATGCCAAATATGTTATTCTATCAACTATCTAAGTTTATAGCAACAATATTTAAAATCTGTCCCTATTTTTGGGCTCCTGTTCCCCCTCCCATTTTTCCTGGCTTTGTTCAGATTTTTTGTGCTGTGAGGTTTTTTTAGACATAGCATAAATAATGCAGTAATGATTTTGTAGTATAAAGGAAAAAAATCACACAATTTAATTTAATTTTTTAGTATCGTTTCATGTACTGTGCTTGCTTTACTGAGTGATATGATCAGAGACAATATGTGCAAAGTTACTGTAATGACTTTGTTATATTTTTTCCCTTTCAGCAAATGGGTTTTTCTGTTTAAGATATGTGGTATGTGATCTTTGACATCACCCTGAACTCCTATAAGATCAGTAAGATAAAATCTTGGTGCGATATCAGTTTTGGAACATAGAACCAGAGATATTCAGTATTCCTACAGCACTAAAACTCCATAACTGGGAGATCACCTGGGTTAATGCTGTAGAGCTACAAGCTACAAGTTTCTTACCAACTGCTGTCAGAAGTCAGTTTGCGACCCATGTTAATTTGCATCCTGCTGATGGAGTGACATACATCTTTATTTGTAAGGCCACTAGGGGAATGCTCTCTATTTCCTGGTTCAGATAATTGCATTTTATACCTGTTTAACACAAACTACCCTGCCAATCTGATGTTGTGTGCTGAATTTAAATTACTGTCTAAAGCAGATAGTTTCTCATTCTATCTGTCAAAAGTCAGTTAGATGTCTTGTCTAGAAAGACAATAAGATGGTTTCCGAGTCTAGTTTGAAATCTTTTATTAAATGGACCTTGATCAGCTTAGAAAATGTTTCCAATAATTGTTTTTGACTCAGATACACGTTATGGCTACTGGGCCCTACGTACATATTCTGCAAGCTTATGTGCTGTCATAAGTGTAACGCTGAACATACAGAGTAGCCTTTATGCAGTGAAAGGCACATATTTACATATTTTATTTTAAAATTTGAACTGGGTGATTAATCTGGTCTTTCATGTGTCCATTTTATGATCTGAGACACAAGGACAAGAGTAAATATAACCTTTTTGTATAACGTTTATGTCTGTGTGTGTGTGTGTGTGTGTGTGTGTGTGTGTGTGTGTGTGTGTGTGTGTGTCTGTGTATAAAATATATATAGCTACAGGTTTGCAACAATCATCCAGTATGTTTTAGGGAGGGGAGGAAATTGAAGTACCCAGAGAACTCCTATGCAGACTCAAAGAGAAGCTTGCAAAGCTCTGTGCAGTGACTGGATTGTGCTACATTCCCTAAAGTTGTGAGTCAAATGTCTTTAAAGCACTGCAAAAGAACCTACTGCTATCCCCATACCAACATAGCTAAAGTGCATTTGGGCTATGTTTCATGTATGTGCTGCAATGTGCATGCCACCGTGATGGATTCAGGGTGAATACACGAAAACACCTCCAACTGACCTCTTGGACTTTAAATGTACTTAATATCTTAATTCCTCTCCTCCAAGTTCATTTACTTCTGCCCCTTACTTTTACTGTCTGGTGTCCTCAGCCATACTCTCTTTTATCCATCTCATTGCTTCCTGCACTTACTTACTTATTACCAACTCTAATCCATCACTCCCCCCACACATTTATCTCCCCTGCTTATCTCTTTACATTTATTCATCTGTTACATTATAATATGTTTATTGTATTAAGATTAATATGTTACAATTACTTTTTTCATCAATATGTAGGTCATGGATGAAAAAGGGACCTGTATGATTAAGATCATGTACCTGCTCAAAATAAACAAAAAAATATAAGCAGGCAGCTGCATGATGGTGGAACCCGTACTGCTAAATAACCACAAGTGTGAGTCATGGGCACATAAGAGTTGTGATAAGGAGTGATGTCAAATAAGGTGGTAACAGCTGTGGACATTTAAAATCATAGGGTATATACAGAAAATGTGGCTTATACTTGGTATCCCAGATATCTAAGAAGCCTGATGGCATGCTCTTTTTTCTATATCAGTGCAATTTGGTTCATAGGAACATGTCTAAGGGATATTAGTAGGCACTTGTCTCAAACAGGTGTACTGGAAGTTATGAAAGTGATGAGCCTAAAGGTAGAGAGAACCATTTCATGGTAAGTTGCATTGCTAGATATACAGTGAGCAACAGTAGATTATGCATAAAACACATTGTATTTTTGAAGAGATCAGTTGGCATGAAGAGACCAGTTGTCATAATGGTTAATATCTTTGCCTCCCATATGCATGGTAAAAGGTTTGATCCTGACCTCCAACCAACATCTGTTTGGAGTTTGTATGTTCTCCCTGTGTCTCCATAGGGTTCCTCCTACCTCTGACAAACATGCTGAGTGCTTCCATCTCAGACTCACCAATGACTGGAGCTGTGAACAGCAGCACAGACTGTACATGGTGCCCTACAGGAGGAAGAATTGTTATACCAACTGATTTGGGCATCTACTGTGGTGCATAGTAGCCTTAAGATTGCAGAGCATGGATCACAGACTGTGTGCTGTGGCAGGGCTAGCCACTCAGTGGTGTAAAAATTGCCACTAGGTGATCTAGTCATGTTGATTTATGTCGCAAAAAATAGGTATGGGCATTTGTGATTGCAAACGTCATCAGTGATAAGTGGGTTGAGGACCTGGCCAGAGGGACATGCCAATGGTGGGAACAGTGTATGTGCCCCTAATGGCCAATGTATTCCTACCATAAAGCCAAGCAGCCCTAAGTTAATAAGCTACTGGCCAGCTGATGTCCAGTTGCCTGGCTTAGCTTACCTGGGATAGCTCTGTTGAGCAAAAGCTGGACGTAAAACCAATTAACCTGCCAAACATGAACTAAGAATTGCTACACTCGGTGTAGGTTCACTGACAGGATGGAGCTTGGAAGTAAATGACATGACAGTAAGGAGGAGGCTGGACATCCTATATATTCAAGAGACAAGGCTTGGGAGTCTCAGGAGGTGGACAGACTACAAATGGTGTGGGAATTATGATAAGGGAGAGACTTCAGAAGGCATTAATGGTTGTTATCAGAATAAGTTACAGACTCATTGCTATCAGACTCCAACATAAGGTTAGGGCATTATTCATAATCTCAGGCTATGCACCACAGCAGGGTTGTGATAGGGAGGACTTACTAAATAAAGCAGGACAACCTGAACTGGTGTCAGTAATGGGTGACCTGAATGTACATATCGGGCAGAAGCCGGGATATGAAGGACTGCCTGAGTCGACATGTGTGGGGCAACAGGAATAAAGAAAGAGAGGGCATTCTAGATGTCTGTCTAGCAAATGGCTTGATAGTAGCCAATACATGGTCTCAGAAAGCTAGACTTTCACAAGGCCACTTACAAAAGTGGACAACATGCAACTCAGGTAGACTTCCTCTTAGTTGGGAAAGGGCACTGGGATAAAAATCAGTAATTGCAAAGTCATCCCCAGTGAGATAGTTGGTGCACAGCATAAACCACTGTTTGCCACAATCATCTGCAAACAGAGGTCAGAGACGGTTCTAAAGTCAATAGAGATCAGGCAGAAGACCCGGACATTGATTGGAGAGAAAGCATAACAGTTCAAGGGATTACTCAGGGCTCTAGTATCTCAGGTAGAAGAGGAAATAGGCAGAGCTGAAGAAGAATGGCAGCACCTCAAAACAGAAATACAGAACAGATACACCACCAAGCCAGGTATGGAAGTAAGGTATATAAGGAAAGCTGATGGTAGAATATAGAAATCTAGGAAGTCATCAAAAAATAGAAGGAGTGCTGGAAAAAGTGAGAGAAAGAAAAGATGGACCAGGCTAGGAATTAATACTGATTGGCTAACAAAAAGGCGATGAGAGGAGTTTCAATAGCAAAGAACAAGGCTTCAGAAGCACTCTACTACATTCTGTAAAGTGAGTCAGTACTTGACACAAAGAAACTATAGCAGGTTGCAAGACAGAAGATAGTCAGACACCCTTCATAAGGGATGCCAGGAACAACCTGCTCACAAGTTCACAGGACATCAAAGACAGTTGAAAGGAGTATTTCCAGCAGCTTCTGAATGAAGAAACCCTACAGAACTTGTACTGCCCCAGACACAGCCTACTACGAGAGAAGAGGAGGAGGAGCCCACCATAGAAGAAATAAGAACAGCACTAATAAAAATGAAAATGAAGTCAGGGAAAGCAGCAGACTTGGACGAGGTCACAGCAGATATGATAAAGATGCTGGGTGAGATGTAGGAGAAATGACTCCTGAGTGTACTCATAGCAGTGTGGAGAGAAAGGTGTACAACAGATGACTGGAGAATAAGCATACAGGTGCCAGTGTTCAAGAACAAAAGGGACATTCATTACTGTGGGCTGTACAGAGCTATCAAATTCATGTCATACTGCATAAAAGTTTTGGAGAGGGTGATAGATAAATGCAGAATAATAAAAAGTAAGATGGGAGATGAGCTGTTTTGATTCAGAACAGAATGTAGCACAACTGACCCAATGTTTGCAGTGAGAGAGATAGTTGAGAAGAAGTTAGAGATGAGGAGAAAGTCCAACTGGGCACTCTTAGACTAGGAGAAAGCATATAACAAGGTCCGAAGAAGGTTGTCTTGGGCAGTCCTGCTGTGGTTCTAAGTCCCAGAAACATTGTTAGAATTTATGCAAGCTATGTAGAAGGACCCAATGAATCATGTATAAACAGTGTTCAGTCTCACAGCCAGTGGGAGTAGTTGTGCATCAGGGCTCATCTCTGAGCCCATTGCTGTTCATACTGGTGATGGACTACATTGGCAAACAAGTCGGAGGGGACAGATCAACAAAGCTGCTGTATGCAGATAATATGGCATTACAGGCAGACTCTGACCAAGAACTTCAGCAATGGATAGGAGGATGGAATGCAAAGATGAAGGCACACAGGATGAAAGTAAGTACAGCTAAGAAAATTGTAATGGAAGCAAATGGGGGAAACTGGAAGAAGCTGAGAATTGAGATAGAAGGGAAGATAGTGGAACAGGTTAGCAGCTTCAAGTATCGGGGAGGGGTGGTTGAGGAGAAGGGAAGTCTGAAAGAAGAGATCAAAGCTAGAATCAGAGGGGCTGTAGCAAACTGGCACAGAGTATCAGGTGTACTGTGTGATAGAAGAATGCCAAAGAAGTGAAAAAGGAAGGTGTACAAAACAGTGGTGTGACTAGTACTACTTTATGGTACAGAAAGCTGGTTAGTAAAGGCAGAGCAGTTGAGGAAGCTAGAGGTGATGGTGATAAAGTTCATGAGATGGGTAGTATTCTGCCCACTGTGGGACAGCTGAAGAAATGAGGTCATAAAAGCAGAAGCCAAAGTAGCTCCAACTGCAGAAAAGGTAAAAGAGAACAGATTAGGATGGTCAGGGCACATCCACAGAAAAGCAGGAGAAAATTTGCTGAAGAAGATTTGGAACAGACATGAAGAAGGCAAGAGGAAATTAGGGTATCCAGCAAAGAGGTGGACGGATTGTGTGAGAGAAGACCTGTGACAGTCAAGCATGACTGCTGAAGAAGGCAGGAGAGTGGCATTGAACAGAGAAATAGCAGCAGTTGCCACAACACCCTTATTTTACTTCGAAAATGGGAAAAATGGGGATGATGATGATGATGATTTTTTGGTGGGAGTCTTAGGGTGCTTAATGAAATCCAGAGGATGCCTTATAATTTTACTAATGACATTTTCAACTTTCTTAATATTTGCCAGCATCAGAGTTATAAATTAAATATCAGAAAACCTAGACCAATATCAACTGAGTTTTTGATATGCTATAGGTTTATAGGCTGTATAGGTGTATACTAGGCTAACAACCACTAGGGGCTTTATAAGTCTACTCATGCAACCCAAATGTGTCCCACAAGTTTTATCTTTTAGACATTTATATAGAGGTGATTGTTGGCTATGATATGATTTACTGACAGCCTCTATCCATCAGAGATGTAGGCATCAGACCATGGGGCGAATTTTCGATTTCCCATCCAGTGGTCCAAGTTATGCTTAAATAGGGTTAGGGAGCATTTTTTTCAACTATCCAGATTTTCCAGACTGTCCAGATTTTTCCTTTATATTTTTGACCTGTTCCTCATAAAGTTTGAGGCTTTCTAAGAAATCATAGAGGACTGAAGTCACTAAATAATGACACACATTTGACTTTTAGACTTTGTACCCTCCAGCGGATGCATGGTAAAGCAAAGAAGAATGGGCCCAGCACAACCTCTTGATGGACTCCACTGGTGACTAGCCTCTTTGAGGAGGTGGTCTCACTAGTTCTAACTTCCTGGATCCTATCTGTGAGCCAGCTGGCTAACTAGTGTGCTATATAGATTTTATGTCTAATTCCATAAATTTAACAATGCCCAAGTGGGGTGTTGTATCAAATGCTTTAGCCAGATCAAGGTAAGCAGTATTCACTGTCTTACCCTCATCAAGAAGTCCACCAGGTTCAGTAGTCATGACCTTCCTTTGTCAAAGCTAAACTGGGATGGATCCAGTGTCTGACGGTCTCCTATGTTTTTGCTGATCATTTCAATGATAATTCTTTCCATGGTTTTGCATATAAGACTAGTCAGACTAATGGGTCTGTAGATTCCACAATGTGTTGACTGCAGTTCTCCATTCTCGTGGCATGAAGAATGTTTTAAGACTACAGTTAAATAGCAACTCCAGTGGCCCTGATAGGTCATATTTTACACTATTCAGGAGGCAAGCTGGGTTATTATGAGGGTCCAATGAGACTGTAATCTTGACCTTAGTGAGTGCAGCCAGGACATGGTCTCTATTTATAGTTGGAGGGGTTATGTTTGAAGGTATTTCTTGGATGGTTGCTGGGGGTGAGTGGTGGCTAAAGTTGGAACTGAAATTGTCAGTCAGCAGATTCACTATATTGCCTGGACCAGTGACTACAGCACTATTAACCACCAGTTCAACACACTGCCGTGTGCTGCCTTTGAGGTTTCTGATATAGCTGAAGAAGGCCTTAAGGTTATTTTTTGCCTGGAAGGCTGTCTTGACCACAATTTGTTTTCTGGAATGAATTAGCCCTCTTAGCTGCCTGTTTATTTTGATGAGAGAGTTCTTATCTTTATGGGAGTTACACTTCCTGAGTTTAACCATAATTTCTTTTCCTTTTGTTGTATATCCTGTCTACTGTATGATGCTATCGGGGTGGTTTGTTTCTGGATTTAGTTTTAGGCTTACTTCTGGGAAATACAGCAGCCTCTATGCAGCCATTTACATGGTTGTAAGACGTTTTGAGAACAAATTATGCATAGCCTGCTGTGTTCACAGAGTTTGGAGGGGCGTATGCATTAAATGGTTAAGGGTGTTTGTATTTTCAAAGTCCAGGAGTCTCTCAGCCTGCAGATTTGGGGCCATGTAGGATTCCCAGTCTATATAAAGATAATTAAATTACCACATAATTAAGGTGTTTCATGGGACATAGAGGGTGACCTATAGCTTGCTAGGATATGGTACAGGAATTTGTCTATGGTGACCTGCATGTGGAGAAACTATAGAGCATCATCCTGTTTAACCAACCTAGAGGTATGTTTATTATTGCTGTATATTGAGACACCTCTACCTTTGGTCCCTGTCTGTGCAGCTACTGGTCTAAAAGTGTGGAAGGCACTGAAACTTTGCACTGCCAGGGTACATTCTGCAGTCTTATACCATGTCTTGGTAACTGCATAGATATCTATATTCTGCAGAGTGAAGATGGCTTGGAAAAAAATAATTTTTTTGTTTAGGCTCCTGGTATTGAGCAGTAACACCTTGAGGTACAGTTGAGATGATTTGCTATGTTGGTAGGTTTGGCAATTTGGCATTGCCTAAAAAAGGCTCTGTGGAGAAAGATAAAATTTTAGCCAGTATTCAAAAGCCTACAGTGGACAGATGCAGACCATCCTTGGCAAAGCAACATGGTCTGTTAACCATGTTTTCCTTTGATGTCAAATATTGGATACATTTAGAATGACACGAGAAACTCAACCAATTGTTAAAATCAATCATGTTTTGTTGGTATTGTGGCACCATCATTGGTCATGGTAATATGCTGCTCAGTGCTAGGCTTATACCAGCCTGAGACACACAGTCAGAAATATCTATAAAGTCTCCCTTCATATAGTCTAGGGAGATATGTCTCAGGTCATTTACACTTATATGGACTACGATGGAATCATACTGGTACCTGTGGTGCAATGACTTTAGTGTGTGCATAATTTGTTTGATCTTGGCTCCAGATAAGACAACTAACCATTATCTTCTCCTTGTCCAGCATGATTAAAGGGGCATCAGGATGTCTTACAATGGAGTCTCTTATGACCGGAGTCCTAGAAAGTGCATTTGCTTGCTCTCTGGGCTTTGTATTTGGGGATCCACTGATTATGATTGTATGTATGGTGTTAGGTGTTGCTTTTGTTAAGTGCCTTTGGGTTTGTGGAGGATAATCTTTGCTGATGGGTGTTCTAGTTGTTTTTTTGCTTAGGAAGATTACATTTAAGTGCCTCAGTATATGTTGTTCTAAGTGCGTGTTATGTATGATTTGTGGGGTGTGCTATGCACATGGCTTTGATAACCTGATGTGTGCTTGTATGCAAGAGTTTAGCCGTCAGTGACATTGTGTATGCTCACCTCTCTTGTACTGTATCTCTTATCTGTTACTTTAAGGATTAAGTGGTTGCCAGTAGACATGATACAATTGTTACTTTGTCTCAAGATACTTATAGCCACCAGGCTGGCTGCAGCAGTATTAGAAAATTGCATATCTATGTTGTCTAGTTCCATAATTGGTGAGCTACAAGGATGTGGTATACAGGAATTAACAAAAAGCTGTTAAGGGAGCTTTTTTGTAGGGGGGGGGGTTGGAGGAAGACTTGGCTATAAAATACTAAATCTAACAGTATTGCCACTCGATGTGCAACTAACTGCTCTAAGCTTGTCAGTGTGCAAGGTATTTGCTCTGTATTTACTGCTTTACAGGGTACCAATTTATGGGCAGTTTTAAAGGAAAAATTTGCTTCTAGATGTTTGTGTCTGTAAAGGGTACTGGCACAGTGAGCAACTTAATGCAAATGCACCAAATTTATACCAGCACTGAAAATATAGAAAACTGACTACTGACCCACTGGCCAACAAAACAACTATATTTAGAGCCCATTTGGTGTTTCCCAACTCATATAGACCAGGCAAACACATATTGCCATTAGATGAATAATCCCACTCCTCCTAATGTAAAAACACACACTCAAAAACAACTTAAATTTAAAAAAGACACACGGAGATGTAATAAGCACTTCATGATATCAACAACAGTGCGCTTTAAACAGCTTATAAAAGTGTGATTATTCACTAAAGGTACTTCACTTTGCAGAAATGAATGAAAGGCCACTCAATTGTGCAGAATGTATACAGGCACTAAAAACAGGGTAAGCAGACTAAGCTCTCTGGTCAATAAAACAACTGCATATAGGAATCTCTACTATGTTTCCCAACCTAAACAGACCAGGCTACCACTCACTGCCACTAGATAGAAAATCCTTAATCTTCTTGATGTAAAAACAAAGAACAAAGCTTGCTAGAGTATAAAAATACACTACTATATCCAAAAACTTGATAATGAATCAGTAGAACAGACAATGAGAGGCAAAATGCACTTTTTTTTCAAAATAAGCACAAGGAAAGTCAAATAAATAATTCAAAATATCAACAGCAGTGTAGAAAGAGAGCAACTTGGAAAGCTTAGTTTACAGTAAGGGTGGGGAAATCACAAGCAGGGAGTTACATCAGTGCTTGCTGTTTTTGCAGGCCTTGAGTCTTATCAGAAAAGACAAGGCCACAGATATACTCTGCGAATTTAAATATCATTCCATAAACAAACAAACTAATTGGGGGGAAAGTGAAATACATAGTCTGGGTAATTTGTCTATCTACCATATGAAACAAAAAACACCAGGCCAAACAAATTTCTCAAACCAGAAATCAAAATGGAACAGGTAAAACAGAAATTAGCTCTTATCATTTTCAGCAACTATACACCAGGCACAATGAGGGAATTACCTTCCTTCCTTAGGACAAGAACAAGTTATCTGGTAGTTTTGATGCCCTAGTCAAAGGATGTCAGTGGTAATCAGTGCTTGGAACATAGTTAGTTCAAGGTGACTCTGGAATGTTTCATGCAATTTGTGAAAATGAGTGCAAAAGAAGGTTGAAGTATAAATTGCCATTTCCTGTTGCAATAAAATGGTTTATACTGGTGGTATACTGATTTTTGAAAATCCTTATGAATTGATAGTAAAGACAAAGCAATGGCTACTGAGATTAGTAGCTCTTTAAGTGAAGCAAGAGGATATGGGAATGGTTAGATTGAGGGACATAGATATTGCTGGAGAAAAAGAGGATGAGTGTAAAGAAAATATGGTTTAAGTGGAGAAAATTGCAATTATATTTGCAATCCCTGGAACAAGATGGCTTGAAATATAATGGTACCATCTGAGTACCTGGATAATGTTAAAGGCGCATTTCAGTAATAAATTCTGGTTTGTCAGAATGCTCACTCAATTTATTTATTTATTTATTTATTTATTTATTTATTTATGTATTTGTCATTTGTTAACCAGGTTAGTCCAGCAGGGCCACAAAAAAACCTTTTTCAGTGGAGACCCAAGGAGAAAAGCTCCAAAACTGCCAAAAATGTATATAGTTTCAGAGACAGTAAAAATCCAGTTTAAAAACTACAGACTATAAACACACCCCAAAAAAAAAAAATAGAGCTGAACAAATACAAATGCATTCTTATTTACAAGGTTGGAATTCACAAACTCATCCAAGGATTATACAAAAGTCCGAAGTAGAGCCACACCATAACATAGAAGACGTATAAAAATGTTCTGGTAGATTATGAGAAACAGGGCCAGTTTTGAGAGAAAAAGCATAGTTAATTTATGTAAGCATAGTGCAAGATCATAGCCTGCACTTTAGAAGAACTACAGTATGTACAGTAGTCAACATGGTAAGAGAGAAGTTATATTTTACAAGGTTGAATAAACAATAAAGCTAAAGATATATTTTCATTGCCTGCAAGAGTAAATATTATAGTGCACTGAGATATACGTTTTTTGGGGTTTAGTGGGTGATTAGGTTGGGTCCTGCCATGGGCAGGGATTAGTATTTGCAAAGAAGACTCTCAGCTCAAGTTTGAAGCTGTTGAAGTCATTGATATGGCAGATTTTTGGGGGGAGTCTGTTCCAGGCTTGGGCAACTGTGCTTTTGTAAAGTAGTTTGCCTATGTTCTTATTAGGTTTGTAAATGTTGAGAAAGAGTTGATGTGAGCTACCGAGAGTACGAGTAGGGGCTACCGAGAGTACGAGTAGGGGTATAGAGAGAAAGGAGAGAAGTGAGGGGAGGACACTTTAAAGGTCTATGGATTAAGGAGTGAGTGAACTGAAGTTGGGATAGTAGTAATAGTTGGGGGAATTCAAGCCTCTGCAGTTGTTTTAGTGCAATACAAAGGTGAGATATATAAGGCTGGTTGCTGGCAAATCTAGCAACTTTGTTGTATTTTTGTTCTCGTTTGGAGATTAAGTGGGATTGTACGTGTGTAAGTATTGGAGAGGCATGGAAGGAGGAATGCCTGTGCTAGAGAAGGTTTGGATTTGGAAGATAGACATTTTTTGTTTCTATAGGTAGTCCCATTTTCTGATATGTCTTTTTAATACACGGTTGAATGTGTAGGTCAAATTTCAATTGGTCATCAATTGTGATGCCCAGGAGCTTTGTATGTGAGTCAGTCTTAATGATGGTATTATTAATAGAGGAGATAGTGAAGGTGGATTTATGATGGGAGAGAGATTTAGGAATGGAAAGGAGAAGTTTGTTTTTTAGGGTTTAGGATGAGTTGATTGTCAGAGAGCCATATCTTGATGGTGAAAATGCTTTCTGCGTAATAAAATGGAGGTTAGAGATGTTATCAGAGCAGGAGATAACAGTAGAGTCGTTGGCAGACTGTATCAGGCAAGAGAAGGAGCAAGATGTATGGAGGCTATTAGTAAAGATGTTGAAAATAAGATGTCCAAGAAGACAGCCTTGAAAGACACCTGTCTGGATAGGTAGGAAAGGAGAGAAGGAGGTTGCCATCTGACAGATTGAAGTCTGTTGGTTAGGTAGCTGCTGAACAAGAGAATAGTAGAGGAAGAGAGGTTGAGCTCAGACAGTTTGGTTAGTAGCTTAGAGTGTGATACAGTGTATAAGGCTTAAATGGTGAACTTTTGACGTGTGTTGGTAATCAATTGTTTTCAGTTTCATTGACAGAGCAACATTAATAGTAATGTTCTTGACTGAGGATGTCTGTTAAATATTTTTGAGACACAATTCATTGTGCTAGATTAGATAATTTTCACATCATTAAATATGGTGAAACAATATGCTCAGTTCAAAATGAGATATTGTGAACAATTAATTATATGATTTGCAATTTCACAACTGAATATTTGCAGCACGTATTGTAACCATTTTATATTGTATAATATGAAAAAGTATTACTTATCTATTTAATATTAGGTTTGCATTGGGTTTGAAGTATTAACCATATGACTAAATATTTTTGTTGCTATAAGACTGAATTCTTGTGTAGTGAAATTGATTAAATATATTATGTGTTGAATTACTGAAAATGTTACGGTTAAGTATGAATTATTATATGGTGCAGCACTGACCATATGATTAAGCAATATTTCTTCTAACTATATGCTAAGAATACTATATTCATTGCAAATGCTTAATATTGCATTGTAAAGACAACTATTAATTAAACAGAAGAAAATGATGTAATGTATGTCACAATACAAATGTATATAGAGAAATGTGCTTCAGAAGGAAAAGGAGCATTGATAGCTTAGAGTGGAGGAGACACCATATTATAGCAACAGAAACCACAGAAAAGGACAGAAAAAAATGTGCAAGCGAGGTATGCATCAAAGCATTGTCAGAAAAGCAGAATGGAGAAGGTGATATGACAATGTATGAATATGGTTTAATGGGAAACTTAGACAGGAGAGGTGGGATACCATAAAGTAAAATGATGTACTGACCTGCACCAATTGAGTGTGATCACTGGACATGGATTATAATGTTACTGTCAATAAATAAGGAAAATATGACACCCTCAGGGGGTCCATCTATCAATGCAGTCCACACGTTAGTATGTCCACAATCACTTCAGAGTAAACACGACAACCCCACAAGAGGTGATAATATCTTGGACTTGGTATTAACCAACATGAGTAATCACTGCACCATCCCTGTAGTATCATCCTCCTTTGTAAGATCCGACCGTAAAGCGGTCATGTTTGAAGTCACCATCTCCGCCAACCCCCCTCTAGCTAGGGTCAAACAAAAAACTTCTCCAAAGCAGATTTCAGCCTCCTGAGGAATGGTATAAACAGCTTCATGGCCCTCTCCCCCTCTCTAGGAACTAGCACCAGTATCCAAAACTATACCAAATCACTATACAAACATTTATATAGATGCATGGAATCTGGAATACCTGACAGGACTAAATCATCCTCCGCAAGTAAGAGTAAACCTGTCTGGTGGACATCTGCAATAAATAAACTCTATATCAAAAGAAATAAAATTGCTGTCCAGGACTAAGAAGGAGCAGGTGACCAATTGGAAGCAATCTCTCCTTAGCTGAAACAAGCAAATAAGAGCATTAGTGAAATCCTTCAAAGCAAACTTCGAGTCCAAATTGGCCACATCTACTACAGACAATCATAATGCCTTCTTCACATATGTCCATAATCTCAAAGGTAGCACCCAGATCTGCTCAGAACTGGTGGTCAAGGACACCACATATACAAATGCTGTAGATACAGCAAACTTGCTGGCTGACAGATTCAGTGAAAATTTCACCCCTCTGTCTCCCCCCATCAGTAAATCAGGACATTCCCAGTACCTGCCCCCTTCCCCTTATATCTAGGGATCAGGTCATCACTGCTCTTTCAAAGAGAAAAAAATACAACCTCCATGGGATCTGATAACATCCCAGGCTGCATCCTACATGAACTCAGGCAGGAACTTGCAGCACCATTAGGCACCTTATTCAACCAAAGGCTGAGTACTGGCTTTGTTCCACCTGAGTGGAGGACAGCCACTGTCATCCCTTTACACAAAGGTGGAGCGTCCACCAATCTGTGAAATTATAGACCCATTGGCCTAACTAGCTTGATCTGCAAGGCCATGGAATGGATTATCATGGACCTCATTAACAAGGATACTGGCAACCTCCAAACACTTGATCCCACACAGTTTGGCTTTGTCAAGGGGAGGTCATGTCTGTTAAATTTAGTCGACTTTTTTGAGACAGTCACCAAAACCATGGACAAGGGTAAGACAGTGCACACTGCCTACCTTGACCTGGCCAAAGCCTTCGACACTATCCCCACTTGGGCATAATAGATAAACTCTCTCAACTAGGCATCAATCCAATTGTTAAAAGATGGGTAGCTAACTGGCTCACTGATAGAACCCACCTAGTCAAAATAGGGGAAGCTACCTCAAGCAGTAGACCCGTATCAAGTGGAGTACCCCAGGGTTCGGTCTTGGGGCCTTTGTTATTTGGGATATACTTTTCTGAGGTGCAGGCCAAAACCAGTGGGGTTTGGCTGACCAAGTTTGCAGATGACTGCAAGCTAGGCACTGTCATCAATTCCCTTAGTGATGTGGACATCCTCCAAAAGGGTCTCACCCAAACAAATGACTGGTGCCAGAAACATGGCCTCAAGCTGAATACAAAAAATTGTATCATCATCCCCTTTGGGGACAGTGATATCCCCACAAAATATCACATTAATAACAATGTCCTAAGCATGCAGTCAGTCGTGAGGGATTTGGGCACCCAGATTGATGGCAACCTGACTTTTGACCACCATGTTGCTTCCATTGTACAGAAAGTTTTCTACACGGTCCACCTCATAAGTAAGGGTATCTCATCCAGGGACAAGGATGTCATAACATCGATATATTCTTCCCTTATAAGGCCCATTATTGAGTACAATGCCCCATTCGGCATGCACCTCGCAAAACACATGCAGCAGCTGGAGAGATCACAGAGGTTCCTCATCAGGAGAATCCAGGTCCTCAAAAATCTACCATACACAGATAGGCTAAAAGCCCTATCCCTCTACTCTGTTTCATACAGACTCCTCAGAGGTGACCTCTGTCTGGCATGCAAGGCGATCTCAGAACCAACGTTGACAGGACTGCTGCATATCCGCAAGTCAAGTTACACTCGAGTAATCTCTACACATGGCCTCAACCTGGTCTGAGACATCAATAGGACTTGTTGGAGGGACAGATTTGTGTCCCAGAAACTTCCTCATCTGTGGAATAGACTTCTTCTCCACGTCAAACAGAGTACCTCTTTACCCCTTTTTAAGTGCAACCTGGATAACTGGATGGGAAATAGAAAATACATCCCTGGGATTCCACCCGTGTCCCTGCTGGGTAGGGGCATTGGGTGCTGATTTGTCTATACATGGACTAAACTCTTGGCTATGCTTATAAGGGCCTCAGGGCCAATAGCCTAGTAACTTCCTATGATCCTATGATCCTATGGTCACAAAAACACATATATTTGGGAAATATAGCACATATGTTAACTGCAAACTGAACATTGTATGTAAAACAACAACATGCAACCCACAGGGGATCTGAATCCTCCAACTAGTGCAGTGACACAGTAAATAACTGTATACGTACACTGAGACATTTATGCTTTGTTTTAGACTGGTTTTGCTATAGAATGTGCCATTCCACTGTGGTTATAGATAGTTATCAACTTTGATCCCTGGTAACTGCCTCAAAAGGTATGATCTCAGGAGGATGACTCCCTCGCTTCAGAAGCCCTTTGTGGGTATGTGTTTGTAATGTTTTTATTTATGTTTTGACAGCCTTATAATTTGGAAGTGGGAGTATAGGACAGAGATGAAAAAAAAAGGAAGTTAGCAGAGGGTAGAACACAAGGTGACATATCAAGAAATGAGTAGGATAGGGGTGTATTTATGTCTCAGCCTCTCAGCTCAACAATGTTACGTGAATCCATATATAAATTTTTTAAAAATCGTGTGCAAAATCCCTTGACAAAATTTTCAGCCTGATGTTATGAATGCTTAATTTAAGGGGAATGCAACCTATGACTACAAGAAAAGAGACCAACACCAGAATAGAACTGAACCCATGCCTTTGTTACTGATATTGCAAGGATATGAAACGGTTCTGATAAATGCATTTCATGGGACCATGGCCCATGACAGCAAGAAAAGAGACCTACACCAGAATAGAATTGAACCCATGCCTTTGTTACTGATATTGCAAGACCACAGTACTGGCTTGACATACCGCAGAAGCACTGATATGAAATGGTTCTGATAAACGCATTTCATGGGGCCATGGCCCATGACAGCAAGAAAAGAGACATAGACCAGAATGAAACTGAACCCATGCCTTTTTACTGATATACATTTGACCAGTGCATTAAAATGACATGTCATAGAGCCACTCATGGACAAGATTTCTGAAAAACACATTTTATGGTAATATAACCCATGACAAGAAAAAAAGACATCTACTAGAATGAAAATGAACCCAGCCCTTCGTTACTAATGTGCACTTGACAAATGCACTAGCATGGCATGTCATGGAAGCACTCACAGAAAACATTGCTGAAAATCAAATTTCAAGTGAATGTTTGAACCATAAACCTAAACAGGCATGTGTGCAAAACAACAACCAAAAAAATAGTAAAACTGTACAAGTGAAATGTCACTGTAAGAAGCCAACCAGATGTAAACCACTTGTTTTTATTAAAAGGTCAGTTATTGAAAATTATACCATGATCCCCCCAAAACGTGCACGCTGATTGGCCAGCGTGCCCGTTGTAAATCGAGATATACTAATGGAAAAAGGTCCGGTCGCCCGGACTTTTTTCCATTAGTATAACTCGGTTTTTTAAAACACTGTCTCGCTGTGTTAAATGGGTTTAACATAGCGAGACAGCTTTAAAATAAGCAACGGAGATCTCCGTTGCTTATTTTAAAGCTGTCTCGCTATGTTAAACCCATTTAACGTAGTGAGGCAGTGTTTTAAAAAAAAGCAACGGAGAAAGCAAGATCTCCGTTGCTTTTTTTAGTGTCTCGCTATGTTAAATGAGTCTAACATAGCGAGACAGTTTTAAAATAAGCAACGGAGATGTCCGTTGCTTATTTTAAAACTGTCTCGCTATGTTAAAATCATTTAACATAGCTAACTAAAAAGCAACGGAGATCTTGCTTTCTCCGTTGCTTTTGCCCACAGCTCTGACTGCCGCGGATGCCAGACATCTGCGGAAGGGCAGTAAACAGGCATTATACTATGCCATTATTTAAGAAAAGTAATAGTTTCTTTTCTTAAATAATGTCATGGTATAATAGCAATAACCCACTTCTGGGTGTGGGTAATGCTAAATTTACCCACGGTTGGCTTTGTTTGGTCCCTCGGGCTTCGCCCTCGGGACCAAACCACGCCAACCGTGGGTAAATTTAGCATTACCCACACCCAGGCGTGGGTTATTGCTATATTAGACCCACACTCTGCCCCATTAGTACAAAGTATGAAATGCTTCTGCCTGAAACAACACTCACTGCACCTTAACTAGAAGGGTCAGTAGTCTGTCTAATAATTCAAATGCCATCATAGTCCAATCCAATATGATTTATAACAGTATCATAAACACAAGTCAAGGAAATAGTTCCCAGTAAAAAACAATGTTCTTTATTGAATGAAGCAATAGTTTGTCCAGTAACTCAACCATTATCTCACCCACAATCAGACCCAGTATTGTTTGAAGCAGTATCATGTTCATGGCTCACAGGAAAACTGCACCATCTCTTACAGTTTAACTCAACCATTATGTTGCCTTTCTCCCCACAAAACAGTATTATGTAGGTACCAGAAACATGCTTGTACTTTACAAAACTTTCATTTCCTTGCCTTGGAATCAAAGGAAGAGAAAGCTCATCCTGAATTTTAAAGCTTAACTTCTCACATTTTGCAGATGAATTTGTCTCTGCCTGCATAGCTTATCACAAACAAAAAGAAATCTGTAGTTTACCCTGTTTGGTACTGCTGACCATACCTCTCAACCTCTTAGTACAAGAAATTTGGACAAAACCATAAATAATGGGGGGACAGAAATAGGGACAATATTTAAATATTGCTGTTACAAACTTAGAAAGATAATAGAATAATAGATTTTACATCAGCATTAATTTTCTGAAGGGTATGAAGTCTGAAATTCAAATATCAAATTTCATTATTTTTTTTTACCTCAGTCTTTAATTATTTGCCAAAGATTTACCAGAAAACTGCAGTTTTAAGAGAAATAGACCAAAACTATTCGGCAAAAATCTGGACATTCTGCAAATATCTGGACAGCTGAGAGGTATGTGCTGACAGCCTTATATTGTTAATTAGTCCTTTTGATGTCAAGAGCTCAGCAGTTGCTATAAAAACAGAGATATGAAACTGTTTTCCACTGTCTTTATTACAGAGAGGAACAGAAAGAGTTATCAGTGTACCTAGTCAATAGGGTTGCCACCTGTCTCTATTTCTGCAGGGCAGTCCTGATTTGGGCAGTTCTGCCATGTGGTGGTGGTGATGGGGCATTAAAATGGTAAATGTGTTAATACTTTACAAAAAAATAAATATTTTTTTACTTTTCTCTAAACATCACAGAAATTAGTGATTCTACAATTAAGTCATCTTAACACATAAAGCAACATAAACAGCCAACAGTGCATATCACAGAGTCTTTAGCTTGGTAATAAGATACAAATAAATATTTATTTTTCATTTGATGTTGGCATGTTTTGCCCTACCTAATCTTAAGTTTCAGAAAGACCATCACACTTTGAACATCTAAAAAGACAGCAACCCTAGTAGCTGACTACATATATAGCATTCCACATAATAATGGCACTTTCTATAACTGCAAGATTTATAGAAAGTGTTAGACTTCTACAAAGAACTACTTATGTCATGCTCAAGGATGATTGTTTTGATGAAGTGGTTGGTGTACTGCAATATAAATTAAGGGATAGCAATGTAACAGAAGTGAGAAAATGTGATGTATGAAGGCATTTGTGCCTCAGTTTAAAAACATCTCCTAACCCAAGTTCAAGAACAGATAGTTGTATATTTTTACTATGCTTATAAAATACTTTTTTAAAAATAGCAAGCATATTTCTCCAACATTCAGGATAACAACAACAACATAAAACCTCCCACTGTTGTAGACACTGGTGTGGTAAGGAGAAGTTCTTTGAAGTGTTGATTACTGTACTAGCGTTGACATCTCAAGTAGAGTGTGTGTGTGTGTGTGTGTGTGTGTGTGTGTGTGTGTGTGTGTGTGTGTGTGTGTGTGTGTGTGTGTGTGTGTGTGTGCAGGAGAGGGTTGTAAGGACTGCAAAATGACAATCCTTCAAAAGTCTGAGATTTAGCTGCTTTCTTTGGCTAGAGCTGTAAAATTGCTCTGAATGACGTCTAAAAGGCTCTGAGAAAAATGTACAAGAATAAATGCAAGCACTCCTGATACAGAAGTATCTTAATGGACAAGGGAAACCATCCCTGACTGATGTAAAGGGGATTCAAAATGTGTTCTCGGAAGGCGACAAGAAAGCACAAAAAGAAGATCAAGTTAATATATCAGGCCCCATTGTTGGCCATTTTATGGAAAAAAATTTATTAAATTTGATAAAAAGCACATAGAGTTACTTTAATGCATAAAATAGCTTGGAAAACAAGGAGACAATGTAAAAAAAACAGGTTTTGAGTTCCAGGTAGAGTCCTCCTTTAGAAAAAATATTTCCTGAATGAATTGTGAACTGAGAAAGTACAGATGTGTAAAATCTTACCATAACGGTAGATGTCCTTGCCTTCACTGCTGTAGTATTCCTAACAAATGGGATTCCCTGCCATGAAGCACTCTGACCGGCCAGTTTACCAAAGTCTACCATTGCTTTAAGGCATGCTGAATGTCACCTACACACTCTTTGCATAGGGAAGGGCATAAAGCTGACGTTCAGTGTACCATCTGCAGAAATGATTGCCTCAGTAGGAACAGCAGTCCAAGGAAAACCAAGGAGAACCTGCACATCCAGGAAGAAAAAGGGCCAGGGGGATGGAGGGAAGGAGTGAATACTGTAGCGGTGAAGACAAGTACATCTACCGTTGGAACTAGACAAACTTTCAACTTAAGCACTCAAGCCATTCATTGATCAAAACTTACAGCAAGCACTTATAAACCCTAGCACTAGACCCTCCTGTACTGTACAGAAGGACAAGGCTCTCTATTCGACCTTACCAGCCACCCAGTAAAACAGTTCACTGTACCTATCCAGGCATGTCCAAAGGGCAGTTTCAGGTGTACTCTCCACTTCAAATGGTGAATCTGGGCATTTTGAGGCAATGTTTCAACTGCCTCATGTACACAGACAACCCTCTCCTCCTACCACAAAACATTAATACATGCGAGAGATGCAATTATACTGCCAAACTGGAGGCTAAGCTCTCTCAACCCAAGACTGGATCAGACAGTCAAGAGGAGACCCATTAAACCAGCACCAGCAAAAAACACACATAAATACATGAAAACATACTTGGAGGCTCTAAATAAAAATCTGCAAAACCAGCAGAGACCTCCAAAGCAAACAACCAAGCAACCTCCACCCCCCCAACACAAACCATGAAACACATACTTCACAAAACCAGTGTGCCATGCAATCACAGCTCTTAAGGCAAAATAACATATCCAACATACTAGTAATAGGTGACTCTATAGTCAGGCACACTGACATCCCACTGACTAGGCTGAATAAGGAGAAGGTTACTGTTAGCTGCCTGCCAGGTGCCAGGATCCACCACATAACACAAGCACTCAGGTCACTCCAGAACAAGTACAAATATGACTCTGTCATTGTCCATGTTGGTGTGAATGACCTGAGCATTACCTCCCTGGACTACATGAAAAAAGGCATGGAAGAGCTCTCTGATCACGTAGCCCAGGCTGGTATGACCCTGACCCTGAGTAGCATCCTGCCCTCACCAAGAATGATACCATGGTATAAAGAAAAAAAATCTTGATTTCAACAATTGGCTAAGTTTATGGTGTCATTCAAAGGGGATCCAGTGTCTGTCCACCTGGGATGACATGCTCAACAAGCCATGCTGCTTCACTAGGGATGGCTTGCACCTGTCACCCTTAGGCTTTCGAATACTGGCCAAGGCTCTTGCCACCCCCCATAGTGCCTTTTTTAGGCAAGGCTCAAAAGACACACTCACCGCCGTAAATAGCACAAGTAACACAAACTGAGGGTAATGCTACTCTATGCCAGAAGTCTAAACCTCAAAATGCACACACTCGAGGCACTCTTCAGTATGGAGAAAGTCGATATATGTGCAGTAACAGAAACCTGGTTTAAGGCTCCAGATAGCACCCCAGCACTACCAGGCTACAACTCATACCATACATTTCAGCCACAGAACCCAGACCAAAATACAAAAGGCGGGGGGCATATCCATATTCATCAAAGATACCCACACCTCCAGGTTAGTGGCACAGCATGATGCTTCAGAGATCATCCAAGTGCAACTAACAACGGGCAAAACTGCAATTCAAATTGTAGCTTGCTACAGATCACCCACCAGGTCCCAGCACCACCATTCTGTCTTTCTGGAAACACTGGGAAACATAAAGGTCCTACCAAACACCCTAATATTGGGTGATTTCAATTACCCAAACATTAACTGGGAGAACTGCTCAAGTACTAACTCCCTTGCCCAACATTTCCTAGAATTTATAAACTCAAATCCCTGGTTCAACTGGTCAACACTCCTACCAGAGGTGACAACATATTGGACCTGGTCATCACCAACATGGACATCCGGTGTTCCACACTGGAGGTCAACCCCTCGCTGGTTAGATCTGACCATAAACAAATCACTTTGGATATCCACATTCCGCCCCCAACCCCGGACAAGGAAACCACTGTGAAAAACTTTCAAAAGCAAACTTCATGTTACTTAAGATGGAGGTGGAAAGTTTCAAAGCCCCCATGCTGAAGGATAACGCTGTCCAAGCTGCAAAATCCTTTACTAATGCATTCTACTGGCACTGACAAGAATGCATGGACCATGCCATCCCAAGCAAAACCAAGACTCACTCCTCCAGGAACAGGAAACCAGTCTGGTGGACTCCTGCCATAAACAAGCTATACAATAGAAGGAGGAAAGTAGTACAGAAAAGAGTAAAATCCCAAGAAGGGAAGACATCCCTGATCAGTATCAGCAAGAAACTACAATCCCTCATAAAATCATCCAAGGTGAGCTTTGAAAGAAAAATTGCCAAGGACTCCAAAGATAACCACAAGGCATTCTTTAGCTATGTCAATAATCTAAGTAGCAATGCTTAGATCAGCTCAGAGTTAGTTCAAAATGGTACAAAATACACTCAACTGACTGATATCAGCAACATCCTGGCAGACAGGTTCAGCGCAAACTTCACCCCACCTCACCCCCAAAAGGGCCCATAACCATACCAGTAGAATGTAGAGTCCCTGAAATCACAGACACTCAAGTTAAAACAGCCCTCTCCAAAGCCTAAAACACAGCATCAATGGGACCAATGATGTCCCAGGCTGCATCCTACATGAGCTCAAAGACGAACTAACCCCTCACCTAAACACACTGTTCAAACTCAGCCTCTCCAAAGGCTACGTACCCATAGAGTGGTGCACTGCAATGGTTATTCTGCTCCACAAAGGTGGAGCCACAACAGACCCTGTGAACTTTCGCCCTATAAGCCTGACTAGCTTGGTCTGCAAGGCTAAGGAGCGCATCATCATGGAACTCATTAACAGAGACATTGGGAACCTCCAAACATGGGACCCTACCCAGTTCAGCTTTGTTAAGGGCAGACCATGCCTCCTAAACCTGGTGGACTTCTTTGAGACAGTTACCAAGGGATTAGACGAGGGAAAGGAGGTCCACACAGCCTACCTAGACCTCGCAAAGGCCTTCTACACCATTCCCCATTCTGGTATTATAGACAAGCTCACCAGCCTGAACATAAACCCCTACGTCACAAGATGGGTTGCCAACTGGCTCATGGACAGAACCCACATGGTGAGAGTTGCGGGAGCTAGTTCTGACTCTAAACCAGTTAGAAGTGGCATTCCCCAGGGCTCAGTCCTAGGACCCCTCCTGTTCAGCATATACTTCTCAGTGGTGCAGACAAGCACAGGAGGACTATGGCTGACCAAGTTCGCAGATGACTGCAAACTAGGAGCTATAATTGACTCTCCGGCTGACACAGATATCCTCCAAAAGGGTTTCACTGAGACAGATACCTGGTGTCAAAATCATGGCCTCAAGCTAAATGCCAAAAATTGCATAGTCATCCCCTTTGGAAAAAACAAAGTACCCATAAACTACCACATAGGTGGTAGTTCCCAAAATATGGAAGACGTAATAAGGGATCTGGGGACCCAAGTAGATAGTAATCTCACCTTTGATAATCACATTGCCAAAGTGGTTAGAAAATCCTTCTACATGGCCCACCTAATCACAAAAGAGTTTACATCCAGATCAAAAGAGGTCATTGTGCCCCTCTACTCATCACTCATCAGACCCATCATAGAATACAATGCCCTATTTGGGAACTACCTTACAAGACACCTGCAACAGCTGGAAAGACCACAGAAGTACCTCACCAAGAGGATCACTGGCCTCAAACAGATGCCCTATGCAGCTCGCCTGAAGAAACTCCAGCTGTACTCGGTTGCATACCGTCTACTCAGAAGTGATCTCTGCCTGACATACAAGGCCATGTCCAACCCAGAATTGATGGACATGCTCCACCTAAAGAAAACCTTTTCCCCTCGAGCCACACGCTCTAGGGATCTAAACCTCACCACAACAATAAATAGGACATACTGGAGGGGATAGATTCCTGTCGCAGACTTCCCATGCTTTGGAACAAGATTCCAATCTACATTAGGCAGAGCTCCTCGCTAACACCTTTCAAAAGAAACCTTGACGAGTGGATGGGAAACAGAAAGTTTACCCCGGGGATCACTTCAGTGGCTTTGCTGGACAGAGGCACAGGGAACCAGATAGCCTAGTACCTACCTATGAACCTATGAACCTATGAACTGCACTATGTCCTCGCATTCACCTCTGCAGTATTCATAACAAATGGGAGAGTGCCAAAGGTGAAGAAGAAACTTGGGAGGAGGAAGCAGTAGAGCCCTCCAAGAAGCCATGAAGAATGGCATCAGCAAAACCGGCTCTAGCCCTGGAGATACCATTCGACTAGTAATGTTTGGTAAAGGTATGCACAAAAGTCCAGGTAGCAGCTTCAAGAATAGAATGAGTGTCTAGGCCTTTGAAAAAAGCACCAGAAGAAGCCACAGCTCTAGTAGAATGAGCCTTTACAGAAGAAGGAAGGCTTTCACCATGAAAAGTGTAACAAACGGTAATAGCCTTTGAAATCCAAGTGGAAATAGTTTGCTTGGAAACAGCCAAACCTAAAGACCGAGGATGAAAGGAAACAAATAACTGGTCAGATTTTCTGATAGGTTTAGTTTTATCTAAATAAAATTTGAGCTGTTTATGCACATGTAAGGTATGTAGCACCCTCTCACCATCAGATTGCAGAGAGGGGAAAAAAGTAGGAAAATTAATAGACTGATTAAGTGACAACTCATTAACCACCTTGGGCATGAAAGAAGGATTAGTATGCAAGGACACCCTGTCCTCGTGGAATATCAAAAAAGGTGGACAAGCCATAAGGGCTTGCAACTCAGACACCCGTCTGGCAGAAGTAAGAGCTAACAAAAGAAATGTCTTCCAAGAACAATGTTGCAAGGAAGCTGAAACAGCAGGCTCAAAAGGAGCCTGAGTCAATTTTTCCAGAACGAAATTAAGATCCCAGGGAGGGGGAACAGGCTTCCTGGGAGATCTAATATTAAGGACACCTTTAAGAAATTGCTTAGCCTCAAATCTAGAAGCTAATGGGGAGTCAAAGGCAGACAAGCAGAAAGAGACGATAAGTGGGCCTTAATAGAATAATAGGCCAAACCAGCATTGAGCAGCTCACAAAATAAGACAGTACCAAAGGAACATCCACAGAAAGTTGGTCCAAGACACGAGAAAGACACCAAATAGAAAATATCTTCCATTTAGACAAGTAGGATTTCCTAGTAGTAGATTTTCTGGCCTTCTGCAGGACCTGTAGCACGTCATCAGAAAATGGTGTCTATAAGGGATCAAACCCTATCACCCACAGTGTCAGTTGAAGTGTCGACAGGTGGGAATGGATGAGAGACCCCTTGTCTTGTGTGAGGAGATCCACCCTGTAAGGTAACTTGTGATTACTACCCTTGGCTAGATGCAGACATAGAGGGAACTAGTGCAGTCACGGCCAAAAGGGGGTTACCAACAAGATTTTGGGGCATCCTGTTGAATCTTGAACAGGACTCTCAGAATGAGAGGAGAAGGAGAGGGAAAGCATAAAGAAACATCCCCTTCCAAGAAAATGAGAGGGCATCCACCTTCCATGCCAGAGGACCTGGGACTCTGGCACAAAACAGAGGAAGTTGTCTGTTCAGAAGGGAGGCAAAGAGATCCACTTGAAGATTACCCCACTGGTGAACAACGTCCAGAAACACATCTCTGTGAAGCATCCATTCATAGGATTGAGTGAAGGACCTGCTCAGATTGTCTGCCACAACATTCTCATCTGAAGGAATATAAACCACCTGAAGAGTCACTTGTTATTGGATAGCCAGATCCCATACCAGAAGTGTCATCCAGCAAAGACGGTAAGATATCATAACCCCCCCCCCCCCCCGTTTGTTGATATACCAAATGCTTGTATTGTCTGTAAATACCCTGAGAGGCCCCAGAGAGGGGAGAAGAGAAGGTGAAAAGCTAGACGAGCCAGCAGAAGAGTCCTCATCTCTTTGATGTTGATGTGGTCCTTCCGCTGATGAGGCGACCACACTCCCTGAACTCTAAGGGAGCCAAGTGTAGCTCCCCATCCCACATCTGAAGCATCTGTGAACATATCCTGAGAGGGAAGAGGAGGTTGAAAAGGGAGCCCTGGATTCAGAGACAACTGCTGAATCCACCACAGAAGTTCCTTCTTGAGACACAGGAGAAGAGGAACAGGAAAGTCTAGAGGATATGCATGCTGAAGCCACATGGACTTCAGAAACCACTGAAACTTCCTCATGCGGAGTTTGGCCAGATGGAGCATTGGAATAGTGAAAGCCATGAACCCCAGAGCTCTCAGAAACTCTTGGCTGAAATGGAGACCAGGGAAAGAAGAGTTTGAAAGAAGGAAATGAGAGTTAATGCCTTTGGAGGAGGCAGGGACGCCAACATTAGCACCGTTTCAATCCTGCAACCCAAAAAGACATGATCCTGGGAAGGAGTCAGGGAAGACTTCCTGAAGTTTATTGTGAACCCCAGGTTCTGAAGAAGAGAAATGGTAAAATGAAGATTTTGCAAAAGGACATCTGGAGAAGATGCCTGAATTAGCAGGTTGTTCAAATAAGGTAAGATTTGGATCCCTTGAAGCCTGCAAAAGGCAATCACAGGAGCGAGGCATTTGGTGAATACCCCTGGGGCAGAAGAAAGGCCAAAGGGAAAAGCACAGAACTAAAAATACCAGGAAGCAGCAGAGAAATACAAAAATATCCTGAAAGAGGATGGATTGGAATATGAAGATAAACATCATTGAGGTCCAGAGACACAAGAAAGGCCTGAGGGAGCAAGAAAGAGGAAAAAGGGACTGAAGGGACAACATCAGAAAGGAAGGCACCTTCAGAAAGGTGTTCAGATGGGAGAGGTCTGGAATAGGGCGCCAAGTACCTTCTTTTCTGGGCACTAGAAACATTCTGGAATAAAATCCTTTCCCCTTTGGGACACAGGCACCTCTTCAATAGTACCCTGAAATAAGAGGTCTTGAAGAACCTCTGGGAAAAAGGGAAGATGTTCCTGAGGAGACTGAGGAATGCCCATAAAAGGAGGGTGGGAAATCCAGACCATGAATTACCCCTGCCAAATGATTGACAGAACCCAAGAATCCTGAGGGATTCTGAGCCAAACATGAAGAGAAAGAGAAAGGCAAAGAGAAAAAGGAATGTGGTTGGGAACAGGTGGATAGTCAGACAGCACCTGGTTTTTCAGGAAAGGAAGGCTTAAGAATCCCGGCAGTCTGAGTGGCCTTAGCAGGAGAAGTCCATTTACTACCCTTTTTACCTTTAGCAGGAGGATGAGATTGCCTATGAACACAGGCTGACTTAGAAGGGTAGTTTCACTGAAATCTAGGCACAGGAGAAACAAAGACATGCTTAAGCTCCTGTAAAGCCTTCTCCTTGTCCTGAAGAGACTTAACTAAACCAGCAGCTGCTTCACCAAACAAAAGAGCATTATCCAAAGAAGCATCCAGCAACTTAGCCTTAATATCATCGGGCAAAGGTTGAAGCCTAAGCCAAGAATATCTCCTCAGAACCAAACCTATAGCAGCAGCCCTAGAAGAGACATCTGCTGCATCATAACTACATTTGATAGCATGATGAACTACCTGAGAGGAAGTCCCTAGCAAGGAAAGAGCAGAAGATTTACTGTCAGAGTCTGGAAGATCAGAAAGAAGCTGACAAGCTTGAAAAAGAAGAGCCAAGACATACCTAGAGATATGGGTCTGATAATTAATAGCCCTAAAAGCTAGCGTAGCCGAAGGATAGAACTACTTACCCAGCCTATCCATGGTTCAACTGTCCTTGTCAGAAGGCAGTAACCTGGATGAAGGAAGCAGTTGAGACAGCTTATCAGAGGCTGCAGACACCACAAAGGGGTCAGCAGCAGGGCATTTAAGCAAAAGGGATCAGTCCTCAGGCACACTATAAAACCTATCAGACTTCTTGGGAGCAGGTGGCAGATAATTTGGCACTGTAGAAGCATTGGAATAAACATCCAACAAAGCAGGCAAGATCGGAGGAATGGCCACAAGTTTAGGAGATTCCATCTGCAGTAACTCACAGTACCTCTTATGGATATCAGAAACCTGGGCACAATGGCACTTAAAAAATTCCATCATCCTAGAGATTGTGTCCCCAAAGGAAATTTCCTCAGAAGGATTATCTAGAGCATCAGAATTCTCCTCCTCAGACCCATAGTGTAAAGGAGAAGGAATCTGGGTAAATAAGTAAGGGAGTCATCATCAGAATCCACCTCGGAAGAATTCCAATTCCCTGGGCCTTTTGGGGGAAGAAGAGGACCAAGGAGGAGCAGGAACCAAAACCCCTTGAGGAGGCCTCAACGCCAGTAAAGCATCAAATAACCCATTAGTAAAGGCCTGCCACTCACTCCATGGATACCTAGGGGCAGCAGAACCATGATTAGTTTTCTTTTTTTTTCTTTAAGGGGATAGCCGTCCTGGAAACCCACGAAGGCCCAGACTCAGGACGATATTCCACAACAGTAGTAGGAACCTTTTCCATAAAAAGAAACTGTGGTACCCCTCTAGTCCCCTCAGAAACAGTCAACTGTGGTTCCCTCTGAACATCCAAAATGGATGCCTGCAAAGCCTCATTGGGCATACTGCCTGCCTGATCCTCACCAGCCTCCAAACTAGACGTGGTAGAAGAATCTGACAAAACAACCGGGCAAGCCTCTGGGTTCATAACAACCTCTGGAGAAACACCTGGCAGATGCTGGACAGCAGAAGATTCTGGCCTCACCTTATGCACCTTCTTCCCTGATGGCTGACCCTCAGGACAGGAAGGTCCATCCATAGTATCTCCAGCAAGAAACTTAAGACAGTGGTTCTCAAGATACAAGTTAAGAGAAGAAAGCCTACTATGAAGAGTTTGGGGGACAAATGTCTGACAAACTGAGCAGGACATATAGTCATGAGCAGCACCTAGTCAAAAAAGGCACTTAGTGTGGAGGTCTTTATGGGGAATCAGTCTCCTACACTGGCATTTACCCTTCCTGGATGACATGAAACTCAAACAGCAGAAAACAAACAGAAAAAGTAACCAAAACCCGAAATGGTATTTATCTGCAAGTGTGAAGACTCCAGCAAACAGGAGAAAGCACAGGAATGCAATCAAACAGAAAAAAAGGTAAAAAAAAACAAAAAACGGACAAAGGTAACAGACCGATGCTTAAAACAGCATTTGAACTGGCAGCAAAGACATTCATAGGATGGTACACCTGAACATCACCTTTATGCCTTTCCATACGCAAGGAGTGTGTAGGTGACATTCAGCATACCTTAAAGCAATGGTAGACTTTGGTTAACTGGCCGGTTGATGGGCTTCACGGCAGGGAATCTCATTTGTTAGGAATACTGTAGCGGTGAATGTAAGGACTTAAAGAGTTTCACAAAGCAAATCAGTTCAGCTTTGATAAAAGTAACTTTAGTAGCCAAAAAATTCATATTCAGTGAGGACTCCTGCGATAACATTAAAAGTAGGCTATCATCAGGAAACTCCATGGTGTGGCAATCAGACACCAAAAAGAAACAAAAAAATAACCCTGGGATTTATTAATAATCTGCAAGTGTCACACTAAGCCTACACGATGTAAGCATGCTAGCTCGATGAGCAGCATTGCTGAGTGAATATGCACACTGCTCATTGTGCCTACACATTTGCAAACACCTTTTCATGGCCAGCAATAGTATTCAAGGCCATGAGAAAGTGCATGCAAGCACGAGCACAGAATGTAAACAAACCTGTTTGCTTATAGGCAAAGCTCACATATGAGTACATGCTATAGCCCGGAAATATTAAGGGCTGGTACAGTGAAAGAATACTGAAGGAAGGGAAGTGAAGTGGGTGAATTGTACACAAATAAGAGTGTTTTATACTGCATAATTAATTAATATGGAAGGAGAAATGGGTAAAGTGTACTTATATACGCAGGCAAATGTGCTGAAATGTCAAGGAAGCATTTCTGACATAAATTTTGCAATACTGATGTAATTATAATTAATGCCAATGACAATACTGGAGTTATGCGCAAAAATAAAAACAAACTGAAGAAAGCCACAAAAACACCAGCTTCCAAACACACGGGTACTCTCGTCAACTTTAATATATTTTAAAATGTCAATCCAACATGGTAAAAAGTGACCACTTGTTCACTAAATAAAACTCTAAGCAGGACCAACCAAGTAAATGTTGTTAAGCAGAACCAACCAAATTAATGTTATAAAACGCTTTTCGTCCGGATCCTATCCGGACTTCTTCAGCCAAAAAGTGCCACCATAATCAACTGCTTTTAAATACTAGCGGCTGTTTTCAACAGCCTATCAGGTTCAAACATTCCAGTTAAAAAAATGTTTAAAGTGATATTTTCTTTTCTAGCATTCTCACACTTAGACAGTTAATTTAAAACCAAGTACATTAAAATACTTACATATGAATCAGAAAGGTAAACGTTTCAACAAGTACAAAATTCATTCTGGACTGTGTATAATTAGTTTTTCCTGCAGTCCCAGAACAGCCTCGTACATTAACATTCCCTGTCCGTAAACAGTTAACCGTTCTTTTTCAGAACTCAACAAGAGTATTTATTAATTATATACCCCCTGTATATTATTATACCATGTATTTAAGGTCTTTCCATTGTTACTGTAAATCGTTGATACTCAAACCTCATCCACTGTCTACTACCAGGTTATTTATTTATTGATACAATATCTGTCATCCTTCCTATATGAATACCATTACATTACTGTTTTGTAATGGCAGTTAGATTGTTTCGCTCATACTATAATTACCCGCAGGTAAAGTTCCTAAAGTCCCCTTACCAATGTCATCCATTCTAAATTCCTTCTCATATCTAATGTTTTCATGTACCTATTTACATATATAGTTTATATGGTATTTGCCAAACTGTTTATTTCCACTACATCTCCTTAGGGTGGTTCACTTGTTATTTCCTAAAGTTGTTTCTATATTTAGTTGGAAAATAGGTGCCACTAATTACGATATACAAATCACTAATGTTGGTACCTATTTACCAAAGTATTTGTTATTTTTGTTTATATTATTCCCTATAAGTATACCTATATTGTTAAAAATAATTTTAACTCTCGTCTTACTTATTTAAATATAAGGCATAAATAACTAGTTGGGCATAATGGGTAACAGCATTTACTGTCAGAAGATAAATAAAAACTTGAATACCACATATATCGTTCTTGAACTATAATTAAACTATAGGTATGGAAGGGTCTCTGTTTACAGTACTTTTCTATTTTAAAGATGTATAACTAATAGGATACCTTGCTCTATCATCTAAATAGACTCTTTAGTTTTAATATACATGCTATAGAGCATGTTTCGTTGAGCCCTGGTGCTTTATTCGCTTCCAAGCGTAACTGCCAGTAAAGTTCACTTCTTTCCAACAAAAGTTTAGTTATACTATCATCCATGTATTTCCTGTTATCTACTAAATTGTTAACATTTGAAATGATCTTAAATTTAAAACTATGTCCCATATTTCCATCACAATGTCTAGCTAGTGCGTTGTCCATCCTCTTCTTCCTAATTGCATACAGGTGTTCATAAATCCTGTCTCTCAGTCGGCGGTCGGTTTTACCGACATAAAATGCTGGACATTGCTCACATTGTGCTAGATAAACAATTGACTTAGTGTCACAGTTGTATATTTCTTGAATGTTAAATCTTTCCTTCCTAATAACAAAGTAGTTCTCGTTGTAAATATAGTGGCAATATTTACATGTACCACATTTTCATGTGCCTGCGTTATTCTTTGCAGGTCTATACAGTGTTTCTAACAATTGTTTTAAATTAATGCCACGTCTAAATGTAATGGTAGGTAACTCACCTATTTTGTTGAAAATGTCCTTATCAATTGTTAATAATGACCAATACTTCTTTACTGTATTTTGAATATCCACTGCTATAGGGGTATATGTTAAAATAAAAGAAAGTGAAAAGTTTCTTCTACAATTTATACTATGTTCAATCACGTCTGTAACTAACATTTTATCTACCCCTATTACTAAAGCTGTACTTGTATCTGTACTAGTTGTAGCTGTAGTACAACTATCTAAAATAGGTTTGTAGATACCCAAAGTCCTCTTAACTTTAACTTCTTGAAATATATTGGTCAAAAAGCACTCCGGGTATCCTCTGTGCTTGAACATTTCATAAAGTAAGTTACATTCTTCCTTAAAGTCCCTTCCTGTACTTACCATTCTCGCACGTACCAGTTGCCCCTTGACCACTGATTTTTTCTGGTGTAATGGGTGCAAACTGGTAAAGCGCAAGAAGGAGTTTGAATTAGTATCTTTCCTATAGATTTTTGCTGTGTACCTACTTTCCTGGTTGTTCTTATATAATTCCACATCTAAAAAGTGGATTTTTTGCTCTTGATAGTTTTTAGTGAACTTTAAAAAGTGACTTGTGTTTAAATATTCTACCAAATTGTCTGCTGTATTTATGTCACCCTCAATTAATATAAAGATGTCGTCCAGGAATCTTGTATAAAATATAATTTTTTTCTTTCCATTGAGACTGGAAAACAAAGTTAGTTTCCCAGTAGGCCAATACCAAGTTTGCAAAACTTGCCCCTACTGGGGACCCCATGGTGACACCTATTTTTGGTAAGAACAACCTATTGTTAAATGTGAAATAATTATTTTTCAAAATGATATCCAACAGTTGTTCCACTAATCTAGTGTCATTCTCTGTTGCTCCTTTATTCCTAATATGTTCTGTTACCCAGTAAGTGCCTAAATCCTGTGGTATAGATGAATATAAATCACATACATCTACTGTCAAAATGTTGAATTCCTTGTGTGGAAAGTTAGATTGTTTAATTGGTCCAAAAAGGACCATGAGTCCTTACAAATTTGTGACTCCTTCTCCACAAATTTTTTCAATATTAGGTCAACAACTTTCGCACATGGTTATGTGATAGATTGTCTTGCATCTATTAATGCTCTAAAAGGTGGATCATTCACCTCTTTATGTATTTTTGGTATTCCAAATACTTGTGGTAGTCTAGGTGTCAACATAGTTAAGTAATGGTTCAATTGTATATCTGTCAACCCGTCTATAAAAAGGTCGCCAAGAAACATTTTAATTCTATTATATGCTATGTTAAGCTGGTTCAAACTTACTACTTTGTAAATATCTTTTTCTAGGGCTGTTAACATCTTCCTATTATAATCCTCTTTATACATCACTACTAGGCCCCCTCCCTTGTCATATGTAATATGACATATGATTCATATGTAAGTATTTTAATGTACTTGGTTTTAAATTAACTATCTAAGTGTGAGAATGCTAGAAAAGAAAATATCACTTTAAAAATTTTTTTAACTGGAATGTTTGCACCTGATAGGCTGTTGAAAACAGCCGCTAGTATTTAAAAGCAGTTGATTATGGTGGCACTTTTTGTTTGAAGAAGTCCGGATAGGATCTGGACGAAAAGCGTTTTACAACATTAATTTGGTTGGTTCTGCTTAACAACATTTACTTGGTTGGTCCTGCTTAGAGTTTTATTTAGTGAACAAGTGGTTACTTTTTGCCGTGTTGGATTGACATTTTAAAATATATTAAAGTTGACGAGAGTACCCGTGCGTTTGGAAGCTGGTGTTTTTGTGACTTTCTTCAGTTTGTTTTTCGTTTATTGGTGCTTTTGCAAAAATAAAAACAGACATACTAACAAGGGATGTGATAGGGATATAAAGCTGCAGTGTAAAAAAGGGGAGTGAAAATGTGATATACATGTTAATAAAGTGCTGAAATGAGGTAACAGCAAGGACAGAAGATACATTATAGCATGAATACAGAGATTGCACTTACTGCATATGAGATGTATATACAGGCAGTTTGTATATGCTGACACAACTGCTGTATTCTACACCTCAGCATGTATACACAACACCAAATGGACCTTACAGCTGTAATGTCAAGTACATCAGAAATGGACAAGTTTTTGCAAAGAAATGTCAGTGGCACCCATAGGAAAGGCTTTTATCACCCTACATACGTCATAAACAAGCAAGTGCTGTATAGTCATGTAAATGCTAAATGGTAATTTAATAACACACAACATACATACTGTAAGTGACTAATGACAACTCAGATCTGATGACATGTCACGATTTCAAGTTTTCCATTGCTGATTTGCAAACATCTTAGACTTTGTTATAATGGGCATGCTCACATGGCATTATAGGGAACTGCAACATAACAGCAATTCAGCAGCAGCAACACACACAAGGAAGTCTTGTAACAGAGTACCAGTCACAGTTTCTGATGGTCTGGCAGTATGCCATACAGTAAGAAACATTTATGGAATCCCTCATCTGCCATTAAGCTGTATAGTGTGATGAAAATTGCAGTAATAAAGAAATGTCCAGAAGAAGCCATGCAAGTCAAAGCATAATTATCCTGGAAAGGGGTAATGTCTGTGAGCAATGAATGACATAATAAACATTTGCATCATGTAATTTTCAAATATGCCAGTACAAATATTAGAGAGATGCATAACAAACATGGACTCCTGCAAAAAGCAGCAAATTCCATTGCCTACCCTGTCAGCATACTTATTAATAGGTCCATTCAAGAGTCTTATGCCCCCACCATTTGGAAAAAAGCATTTATCCTCCCACTGCACAAAGGCAGAAACAACACAGACATCTCCAACTTCCAACACATCTCCATTCTCTCCCCTATCTCAAAGATCCCTGAAAAATGTATTCACAGCCAATTCCTTAACTATATACTTAACAATAACCTACTGTCAGCAACCCAGCATGGTTTTAGACCCAGTCATAGCATCACTACAGCTATTATATCCTTCCTGGACTTTGTCAATCGGGCTCGAGATGCTGGGAAACTTGTCTCCTCTCTATTCCTCGACCTTTCCAAAGCCTTTGATACTATCTCCCACTCTTTTCTTAGAAAACTATCCAACTTAGGAATCTTCCCCCTCTACCCTACACTGGTTTTTCTAACTACCTCACAGGCAGGCAACAAGCTAAGTGGCAACACTTTCCCCTGGATTCAGCAAGCCCTACATGGCATGCAGGAATAGTGCAGGAGCTCCTGGAGGCAATAGGGCCACCATGCTATCCAGGAATAAGGTCCAGGGAAGTGCACGAGCGCTCCTGCACTATTCCTGCATGAACACAGCTCCTGTATGCAAATTACCTCATTTGCAGGTAAAAACCATGCAGATGAGGTGAATTTGCGATCCAGGAAGCTGTCAGCCGGCCATGCAGGACTAGTGTAGTGTGCAGAAAGGTACTCGGTTAGTAACCGAGTTCATTTCTGCAAACTACAAAACAGAGCAATGACAGCTGCAAATAAAGGGTGTAGAGTATGTGTAAAGCATGTCAATGTGCATTGGCATGGAAAACAGTTGGGAAAAAAAAATTTTTTTAGCCGATTTCGGCTGTTTAAAAGTAGGGCAGCTGCGAGCAAACGGGATCAGGCCGAACGTATAAAAAAACCCTGAAATAAGCATTCTAACCAAAATCACTATTTTGCCATTATACTTAATGGCAGGCAGAAGACAACATGGCCAGTGAATAGTGATTGCTAAGGGTGAAGGCTCAGTGTGGGACCTGTAACTATGCATTAGCAGGCAATCCTATGCAAATGAGGGGAATGATACTGAATCCCAGACTTCCCCTCAATGTTAGCCAGCACCCAACAGTGTAAGTGCAGGAATAGCATGGTTCAAGCCTAAGAGTTAGCTGACATCATGAGGGGGGAGGGTGTCAGGCATACTGTAAGCTTATTGGAGCCCTGTGACTCGGGTTTGCCCTTGGCTTAGCAGAGCTAAGCAAGGGGGTGTGTCTGAGGCTGCCTAGCACTCTTTACATTCACTAAGCGGGTGTGCGTGCCATGTACCGTGTTTTAAAGGAAAAAAAAAAGTAAACCAGGAAATAGCAGCTCTGTGCACAAATGAGCACTGGGTTTGTGTGGTGTGCCCCTGGGCTTAAACAGGAAGGCAATGGGAAGGGAAAACAGCAGCAGAAAGGTAATCAAGGAGAACTAGAATAGCTGGCAGGTGAAATGTATCAGAATCAGCCAGTTACTCAGGCAGCAGCCCAGCCCAGCCCAGAACACTACTATAAACTATGAAAACAGCTTTACCTCTGTTTTTTCCCACATACTCTACAACACCGGTGTATACAAGTGGGGAAATTTTAACAAACAAAAGCAACAAAATGATAGGGGCTGCAGCAGCTATCATACATCAACATATGGAAGAGGCTGAGGGTGGTGAGGATGAGAATGCTGTTGACCAACCCACAGTAAGGAGACAGAGAAGAGTGTACAGACCTAGGGTACCCTACCAGGGGCTACATGAGCTGGAGATAGTGGAGCACTATAGGGTGGACAGGGACCTCCTACAGCAAATTGTTGAGCTGTGCCAGCCATGCCTGACACACAGAACTAACAGGGGGGGGGACCCATCCCAGCGGATACCAAGGTATGTGTAGGCCTAAGAATACTAGCCACAGGTACCTTCCAAAGGCCAACTGGGGATATCATGGGGATTTCACAGACATCAGCATCCAGGGTACTCCACCAGTTCCTGGATGCCACGTTAGCACATGCCGGTGAGCACGTATATTTCCCCAACACCCGTGAGGCGTTGGCTAGCAATATGCATCACTTCCACCAAATAGCAGAATACCCTGAGGTAGTGGGTGCTATAGACTGCATGCACATATGCATCAAAGCACCACCATTGAGCAGGGTAAGGACTACATCAACCATAAGGGCTTCCCCTCCATCAACTGCCAGGTCGTGTGTGATGCCCAGGGCATTATAATGAATGTGTGTGCTGGATGCCCTGAAAGCTATCATGACTCCCACATCTGGCATCTGATGCAGCTGTACCAGAGATTTGCCAATGGGGACATCCCTTACGGTCACTTAGTGGGGGATGCTGGTTATGCACTGGAGCCGTGGCTGATGACACCCATCAGAAATGCACACACACCCGAACAAGAACTCCATAATGAGGCACACACACAGACCAGAATCATAATAGAGCATGTGTTTGGGATGCTCAAGTCACAGTTCCGGTGCCTGGACACATCCGGTGGAGCCTTGCAGTACTCACCAGCTACATGTACCCAAATTGTCATCGTATGTGCCATGCTACACAATATGATCCTGTGGAAACAGGGGCAGCAGGAACAGCATGTGGCAGGGCCACACAGTTCCCCACCATTGCCAAGGCCTGCACAGGCACAGAGTGACTTGGAGGAGGAACAACCTGAGCCTGCCCCACTAGGCAGAAGGAGGCATGCCCAGTATGCCTTGGCCTTGGCAAAGAGGCAATGGATAGCACATACACATACACAGTTGGGACCCAGGGAATAACACCTCTCTCTGACTCACACATACAGTAAAAGGGATGCCAAACATGACACTACCTGTGCTTAACCATGTATAGGGAGTGTACTATGTGCATCCTACATAGGCAGCCCTCCAGCACCATCCTCAACAGTAGCACAGCCACAAGGTAAGTCACTGTTCCTACCAATTGCCAAATGGAGTAGTATGTGTTGTTACTTGTATCTATGGTATGGATGTGAGCATGCAAGGGAATCGGGTGCCAGCAGATAATGGACACCTATAGGTTCATAGGTTCATAGGTAGGTACTAGGCTATCTGCCCGAAGGTATTTATAAGCCTAGCCAGAATGTGTTGGCTTTTGCCGCCCCCTTAGATTAGTTACCTGTGCCTCTGTCCAGCACAGCCACTGAAGTGATCCCCAGGTAAACTTTCTGTTTCCCATCCACTCATCAAGGTTTCTCTTGAAGAGTGTTAGTGAGGAGCTCTGCCTAATGTAGATTGGAATCTTGTTCCAAAGCATGGGAAGTCTCTGTGACAGGAATCTATCCTTCCAGCACGTCCTATTTATTGTTGTGGTGAGGTTTAGATCCCTAGAGCATGTGGCTCGCGGGGATAAGCTTTTCTTTAGGTGGAGCATGTCCATCAGTTCTGGGTTGGACATGGCCTTGTATGTCAGGCAGAGATCACCTCTGAGTAGGCAGTATGCAACCGAGTACAGCTGGAGTTTCTTCAGTCAAGCTGCATAGGGCATCTGTTTGAGGCCAGTGATCCTCTTGGTGAGGTATTTCTGTGGTCTTTCCAGCTGTTGCAGGTGTCTTGTAAGATACATCCCAAATGGGGAGTTGTACTCTATGATGGGTCTGATGAGCGATGAGTAG
Organism: Protopterus annectens; assembly: GCF_019279795.1. Lineage (NCBI taxonomy): Eukaryota > Metazoa > Chordata > Ceratodontiformes > Protopteridae > Protopterus > Protopterus annectens. Next base: position 1,303,682,247 of record NC_056728.1, on the reverse strand, counting down.
AGGGGCACAATGACCTCTTTTGATCTGGATGCGAACCGTTTTGTGATAACGTGGGCCACGTAGAAGGATTTTATAACCACTTTGGCAATGTGATTATCAAAGGAGAGTTTACTATCTACTTGGGTCCCCAGATCCCTTATTACATCTTCCATATTTAGGGGACTAGTTTGTGGGTTCTTTGTTTTTTCCAAAGGGGATGACTATGCACTTTTTGGCATTTAGCTTGAGGCCATGATTTTGACACCAGGTATCCGTCTCAGTGAGACCCTTTTGGAGGATGTCTGTGCCAGCCAGACGGTCAATTATAGCCCCTAGTTTGCAGTCGTCTGTGAACTTGGTCAGCCATAGTCCTCCTGCCCTTGCCTGTACCTCTGAGAAGTATATGCCAAATAGGAGGGGTCCTAGGACTGAGCCCTGGGGAACCCCACTTGTAACTGGTTTAGAGTCAGACCTAGCTCCTGCAACTCTTACCATGTGGGTTCTGTCCGTGAGCCAGTTGGCAACCTATCTTGTGACATAGGGGTTTATGTTCAGGCTGGTGAGCTTGTCTATAATACCAGAATGGGGAATGGTATCAAAGGCCTTTGCAAGGTCTAGGTAGGCTGTGTGTACCACCTTTCCCTTATCTATAGCCTTGGTAACTGTCTCAAAGACGTCCACCAGGTTTAGGAGGCATGATATGCCCTTAACAAAGCTGAACTGGATAGGGTCCAGTGTTTGGAGGTTCCCAATGTCTCTGTTAATGAGTTCCATGATGATGCGCTCCATAGCCTTGCAGACCAAGCTAGTCAGGCTTATAGGGCGATAGTTCTCGGGGTCTGTTGTGACTCCACCTTTGTGCAGCTGAATAACTATTGCTGTGTGCCACTTTATGGGTACATAACCTGTGGAGAGGCTGAGTTTGAACAGTGTGTTTAGGTGAAGGGTTAGTTCATCTTTGAGCTCATGTAGGATGCAGCCTGGGACACCGTCCGGACCCATTGATGCTGTGTTTTTGGGTTTGGAGAGGGCTGTTTTAACCTGAGTGTCTGTGATTTCAGGAGCTCTACATTCTTCTGGTATGGTTATGGGCCCTTTTGGGGGTGAGAGGAGGGTGAAGTTTGTGTTGAACCTCTCTGCCAGGATGTTGGCAATATCAGTCGGTTGAGTATATTTTGTACTGTTCTGCACTAACTCCGAGCAGATCTGTGTATTGCCACTTAGATTCTTGACATAGCTAAAGAATGCCTTGTGATTATCTTTGGAGCCCTTGGCAATTTTTCTTTCGAAACTCGCCTTGGATGATTTTATGAGGGATCGTAGTTTCTTGCTGATACTGATCAGGGATGTCTTCCCTTCTTGGGATTTTACTATTTTCTGTACTAGTTTCTTATAGGTTCATAGGTTCATAGGTTCATACTAGGCTATCTGCCCTAGGGCATTTATAAGACTAGCCAGAGTTGTGTGGCTTTCACCACCCCTTAGGTTGTAGAATACTATACCCATTAGTTTGCCGTGCCTCTGTCCAGCAGTGATACAGAGATGATCCCCGGGGTAAACCTACGATCTCCCATCCACTGGTCAAGATTCCTCTTGAACAGAGCCAGCGAGGTGCTCTGTCTCACATGGACCGGGATTCTGTTCCACAGCATAGGCAGTCTCTGGGTGATGAATCTGTCCCTCCAGCACGTCTTATTTATATCCGTGTTGAGGTTTAAGTCTCTTGCTCTTGTGGCTCTGGTGGATTTGGTTTTTTTGAGGTGGAGCATGTCCATTAATTCCGGGTTGGACATGGCCTTGTATGTCAGTCACAGGTCACCTCTGAGCAGACGGTATGCGACTGAATAGAGCTGGAGTTTCTTCAGTCGGGCAGCATATGGCATATTTTTGAGCCCCTTTATCCTTTTGGTGAGGAACTTTTGGGGTCTTTCCAATTGCTGCAGGTGTCGGGTAAGATACATTCCAAATGGGGCATTGTACTCAATCATTGGTCTGATAAGTGAAGAGTACAGGGAACAATGACCTCCCTTGATCTGGATGTGAATCCCTTCATAATCAGGTGGGCAATGTAGAAGGTCCTCCTAACCACTTTGGCAATGTGAGTGTCAAAAGAAAGGTTACTGTCAACTTGGGTCCCCAGGTCCCTGATAACCTCTTCTGTGCTTAATGGATTGCCACCTATGTGGTAACTTGGGGTTACCTTGTTTTTACCAAAGGGTATGACTATACATTTTTTGGTGTTTAGCTTAAGGCCATGGCTCTGGCACCAGTTATCCGTTTCTATGAGACCTCTCTGAAGGATATCTGTATCTGATGGATTTTCAACTATGGCGCCCAGTTTGCAGTCATCTGCAAACTTTGTCAGCCACAATCCTCCTATGTTTGCCTGCACTTCTGAAAAGTAGATGCCGAACAAGAGGGGGCCCAGGACTGAGCCCTGTGGGACACCGCTTGTGACTGGCTTGGAGTCTGACATGGCACCAGCAACTCTAACCCTGTGGGTTCTGTCCTTGAGCCAGTTTGCAACCCATCTTGTGACATATGGGTTTACATTTAAGCTGGTGAGCTTTTCTATGATACCCGAGTGGGTTATTGTGTCAAAAGCTTTTGCAAGGTCAAGGTAGGCTGTGTGAACTGCCTTACCCTCATCAATGGCCTTGGTGACTGTTTCAAAAAAGTCGACCAAGTTCAAGAGGCATGATCTGCCCTTGACAAAGCCAAATTGGGTAGGATCCAATGTCTGTAGGTCCCCTATGTCTTTATTTATGAGTTCCATTATGATCCTCTCCATAGCTTTGCAGACCAGGCTTGTTAAGCTTATGGGGCAGTAATTACCAGGGTCCATAGAAGCACCGCCTTTGTGGAGTGGGACCACAGTTGCCGTACGCCACTCTTTGGGTACGCATCCTGTGGTAAGGCTAAGATTAAACAGCAGCCTTATGTGTGGGTTTAGTTCCTCATTGAGTTCGTGTAGCACACAGCCGGGGACACCATCCGGTCCCATTGATGCTGTGTTTTTAGCTTTAGAGAGAGAAGCTCTCACCTGGGCATTTGAGATGATTGGGAGGCTACACTCTGCTGGGATAGATATTTCTCCTTTTGGGGGAGGGGGGGATTTTCACTGAACCTGTCTGCCAGTATGTTTGCAATGTCTGTGGGTTCAGTGATTTTTGTATTATTTTGGACTAATTCTGAGCATATCTGGGAGTTTCCACCCAGATTTCTAACATAGCTAAAGAAGGCCTTATGATTGTCTTTTGAGTCCTTGGCGATTTTTCTCTCAAAGTTGGCCTTGGATGATTTTATGAGTGATCGTAGTTTTTACTAGTATTGATCAGAGATGTCTTCCCTTTTAGGGATTTTGCTCTATCTTGTAGTAGCTTTCTCCTCTTGTTGTAAAGTTTGTTTATGGCTGGGGTCCACCAGATCGGGCGCTTGCCTTTGGTGGAAAGGGTCTTGATTTTATTTGGGATTGCTTGATCCATGCAATCCTGGAGGTGCTCGTAGAAAGAATTTGTAAGGGATTCAGCAGCGTGGGTTGTGGTTTCCAATGGCTCAGGGGCCTTGAAGGATACCACACCAGTCTTAAGAAGTGTAAAGTTGGCTTTTGAGAAGTTCTTCACTGTGGTCTTTTTTGTTGGGGGTGGGGGCGGGATGTGGATCTCCAGTGAGATTAGTTTATGGTCTGATCTCACCAATGAGGGATGGACTTCCGGTGTGGAGCATTTTGTCCCCATGTTTGTGATGATCAGGTCTAGTATATTTTCACCTCTTGTGGGAATGGTGACAAGTTGTTCCATAGCATTTGAGTTTATGAACTCCAGGAACCTTTGGGCTAGGGTTTGGGCTTCCTTCTATTGTATAGCTTGTTTATGGCAGAAGTCCACTGGACTGGTTTCCTTTTCTTGGAGGGGAGAGTCTTGATTTTGCTTGGGATAGCACAATCCATGCATTCTTGTAGGTGCTCGTAGAATGCATTAGTAAAGGATTTTGCAGACAATGTTATCCTTTACGAATAAAACATAAAGACCAGCAAAGGAAAGGCTCCAGCTTCCTATTCTTAAAATAAACGTTAACATCAACTCCAGGTCAACAGATGATAACTGCTTTAATGAACAAATACAACACAAGTGCTTTCACAGAATGCTTCTTCAGGTGTATAAAAAACGTTATGGACACACCTCCTTTATAGCAAAAAACTCATCACATAACAGGAAACTACAAATATTTAAAAAATAAACTCATTTCATTAAGCTATAAGCATTAGAATAATATTAAAATTAAATACATAACAATATATAAAAAAACACACACACAAAAAAAAAAATATATATATATAAAAATATATATAAAAAATATATATAAATAATGTATGTGTGTAATCTATCTATAGTTCCTCAATTAATACCTATTACCTATGTAAAGGTCTATTTTTTAATACTGGTCTCATAGAGACATGGTCATTCAGGCCATGACCTACATTAGCTCACAGTCTAGCTATCCAGTTCACCACCATTTCCTCAGTTCTAGCTCTGACGTCACCCCCTCTTTTATTTTCATAACATCTCCCTATGACCATGAACCTAAATCTATGTTTGTCACTAGTATCTACAACATGTTTGGCTAGAGCATTAAAATTGCTTCTTTTCTTAATATGGTATATACATGCTCCCTGATTCTATCGCTGAGCAATCTGTCTGTTTTCCCAATGTAGAACTTGCTACATACCTGACATGTGGCAAGATAAACCACATGGGAGGTATCACACGATGCATTAGTTTTTAAATCAAAGATTTCTCCTGAATCAGGGTCTCTAAACTTTGTATCTTCCATTATATAGCCGCAAAACTGACATTTTTTCATGGTTTAGTCCCTATTTGATCTCCTGATTGTTCTTGTTCTCTTGCTGTACACAGCCTTCTTTTAAGACTTTTTTTATTTTTAAAAGTAAACTGAGGTTGTGAGTCTAAAAACTTACCTGGCTGTCTGTTGTTAAAATATTCCAGTGTTTATTAATAATATTAGTATACATACTCACTGAAAAAATTACATGGAGATGCTTACTGCTTGGTGTGATGGATTTGAAGTGTTCTTAAGACACTCAGTCTTGCTGGCTGGATTCTGCTAAAATTCAAAGTCTGGTTATATTTGCATTCACAGTCTGTTGCATACAGAAACTTGCAGAATATACACTGATGAGAGAATATACTTTGCAGCATCAACTTTAGAGCGCAGTAACAAATAACTTTTTATAATAAACCAAACGGAACCACGTTGCAGCTTAAAAGTACTGTTCCAACTTTACTTCTCATATAGTACAGATGATGTGAGAGATATAACATTTACCTTAGGACTTGTGTCCCTACCATACCTCTAACATAACTGGATTTATATAGCTCTTTATATACAGTTTTAGTCCTGTAGAAACAATACTAAGCTTCCTTGTTTAACAATGTCTTGTAAGAGACCAGCTTTTCTGACAGTGTGAATATCCTGTAACAGTGTCCTGATGTCCATGTAGAAAAACATATTTTTGAGGAAACACATTGTTCTGTATTCTATTTGGATCTGTGTATATGAACATATGTTCTTGTGCCAATGCTGATAAGCATATCCTGTTTTTTATGCAGAAAAACATATTTTGAGAAAACACATTGTCAGAGATCAGCTTTTCTGACAGTGTGAACATCCTGTATTTTATTTGGATCTTTGTATAAAACATCTGTTCTTGTGCCATATCCTGTTTTTCCATGTAGAAAAACATATTTTTGAGAAAACACATTGTCACAGTGTCATAAACATATCCTGTTGTTTTAGGAAACATATTGTGTCCATCCTGTTATTTTAGGAAACATATTGTGTCCATTTTTTATATGCAGAATAACATGTCAGTGTTCTTTAAAAGCAGATTTTGCATTTTTGTTCTTGCATACATCCTGTTTGAGTCTGTAAGGGAAAAATGTCCATTCTTTAAAAGCAGATTTTGTATTTTTGCTCTTGCATACATCCTGTTTTGAGTCTGTAAGGGAAAATGTCCATTCAGCAGATTCCTTTTCCAAGCCATGGTAATTTAGTATGGATGCTGATTACATATTACTAAACTCTATTTCTACATTTAAGCAAGCTTTATCTTATACATTATTTATGTTGCATAATTGCAGCAAAATTACTTTCAACCTTAGTATATTGTTGAGCACACTCTAACAATTCCGTCTTTTTTATTTTAAACTAGAGAAATAAATTCAGCATTATTTGGTAATACTTTTTCATTATGACAATTAACAACAGTAACTTGACTAGCTTTTGCTAAGCAGACTTTAATACATGTAAATAATATGCAACCAAGCATTACAATAACAATAAAAGAAATTAAAAATACAATGATTTTTCCTGTCCATCCTGTAAATAGATTACTAAACCATTCACTCCAGTCATCATTCCAGTTTTTTCTAGTATGTTGAGACACTTGTGCAATCACTTCTAAATGTGCTTTTACAGATTCTGTTTTGTCTGGAATAAATGTACAACATTGTTCTCCTATTAAAGCACATATACCCCCTTGTGATGCTAATATGTAATCTAATGCCATTCGATTTTGCAAAACCATAGTTCGTATTGCTGTCATTTCGACAGTAATGTCAAGGACTGCATTGAAAGTGGCATTTGCCAATACCTCAACTAGTTTAGATAGTTTTCTCAGTTCCCAGATGGCTTTTGCAGCCCGCATCAAGGGAAAATACCTGCTCCAGAGATTACATCATCTCCTAAATCCATATCTTTTAATTTAATATAATCAAGATTTTGATGATATATACGTGATGTATCTAAGGTGTCTACTGGATTTTCTGGACTTTCAATTACAGGTAATATATCCATTTTCTTTTTTGTATTCCTAATGTTTCCTTTTGGTAACTCTTTTACATGATGCAGTGCTGGTACCACTAATCCTATATAACAGGTGCCATCCCATCCCTTTGGTAACCATTTATAAGCATATTTACCACAGATGTAATATAACCCATCTGATAGAGCAACACTGCTATTTACCAGACTGCCATTTACTTGCCCCATAGTAGGAGTTTTATCATGTACAACTGTAAAGTTTTTATCTGTTTTACTTCTCCAACATGTAATATTAGTTTTACAGTCATTTTTGTCATTTTGTGAAAAGTGAAATACTGCTGTGTCACTTAATATTAACTAACCCTTAATTGGTATTAAAATAGGAAAACCATGAGAAAATACTCCACGTACTGGTATGTGGTTGTGAAAATTTATCATTTCAATTGTTTGAATACAATTGCTATTACCCACTGGAACAGTTCCATTTTGTTGAAAACATGTGATCCCCTGTACTATAGCAGATAACTGTACTCTTGCTTTACGTAATTGTACATTTATAACTTGATCTCCTGTTTCATTTATTAATACTCTCCAACTACTAAGAGAATTTAGTGGAATAGGTATTAGAGGCATTACCCTGTTATTTTTGGTATTAAACTACATACCCAACAATTAGAAACATTCATGCTTTTTGCATACCAACATTGTCTTGCTAAGAAAGTGTTAAAAGATGGTGACCAGTCTTGTTCATTTTTCCACATTTCTTTACTCTCTCTCTTATGTAACTTTACAGTTTGATTAACAGGTTGTAAGTATAATTTAATACTAAGCAATACAATAATAGTTAGTATAATAGCTATTATCAATTTAAAAAACATCCTTTAAATAGAAATTCCATTGTTGAATCATTTTGCCTTTGGTCATCCGAAACTGGATTTCCAAAAGGATGCACTTTAAACCATGTCAATTTCATTAGGATTTTCTCTGTTGGAAACCTACAAAAGAATACATTTAATCAGATTTACATTGTTCACTATTTTTTATCATTCTTAGTTGATCTTTATGTACCAACATTGTTCTGTTTTTTTTTTCCTTTGATTTTGTACACTAATGGTCCAATTTGTTCCACTACTTCAAAAGGGCCTTGCCAATTGCTAGCCCATGGTCCTTCCATTTGGAATGTTTTTACCAATACTTTGGTTCCACAGGGAAGGTTTTCTTCAGCTGGTATTATTGGCACCTTTTTCCATAGATGAAATGCTTGCTCCCTTGCATTATAGTCACATATACTAGTAAGTTGTTTTAGCCATTCCTGATGTTTGCTAATTTCTAGCATGGGCCTACCATTAGGTAAATCTGGATCAAATGGTAATTGTATGGGCATTTTGCGGCCTGTCATTATTTCATATGGGGAAATACCTGTTTTGCTGTTTGGTGTTGCTCGAATACCCATTAAAATACCAGGCAGATGATGTACCCATGTATTGCCCTTTTCCAAGCATGCCTTTTTTAGACGTTCTTTTAACGTCAGATTCATACGTTCTACAATGCCATTAGATTGTGGATGGTATGGTACATGAAACCTTTGCTGTATGCCTAACAAATTACACATTTGTTTAATGAGATCACTAACAAACTGTGGGCCATTGTCTGACTCTATAACCCGTGGCCATCCCCAATGACAGAAAATATTTTTCCATAAGGCTTCTGCTGTTGCCTTTGCTGTCATGGTTTTGGTAGGAATTGCTTCTACCCATTTTGAAAAGACGTCCACTACTACTAGTAGATATCTGTAACCTCCCTTTGTTGTTGGTAATGGACCTGCATAATCTATTTGAACTGCATACCATGGCCCATCCGCTGGCTGTACTCAATGTAACTGAGGCCTTTTGCTTTTAGCATTTACCTGAAGACAGATTAAACATTCTTCTATAATCAGTTTGCAGACCTTTTTAAATTTGGGTTCCAATACTTTTCTTTTACAACTGCCCATAACTTATCAGTTCCTATATGGCCCAGTATTTGGTGATTTAACTTGACCAACTGGCGTGTCAACTGAAATGGTACATATGGCAACTGTAACCCTTTGGAGGTCGTGTATGCATAGTACTCCTTTGGTGGTATACCTGCCAATCTGCACTGATCGGTTTCTTCTTTTAAGCCCTGTTGTTTTTGTATATTTACAAGGTCTTTCTCTATTGACTCTTTATCTAGCTCTTTTAAGACACTAAATTCTACATTGGCATACTCATATTCTGGAAGTTCTTTTCCATTTTGTGCTGCTTGTTTGGCCAAGGTATCAGCTAACACATTTAATCTGTAAGTTTCACTGGTTGGCTTTTGATGTGCTTTTACTTTTAAGATGCTATACTGTCCTTGTTGTTTTGACATTGTTATAACTTTATATATGTCTTTTAATACTTCAGCATGCCGTAATGGTTTACCTACACTATCCACAAATCCTCGCCTTACCCAGGTTTCCATATGTAGTCTTAAAGAATTTACTACATAAGCACTATCTGAAAAAATGTTAATAGGATTGTAATACTTTAGCACATACAATACTGCCTCCAGTTCAGCTCTTTGAGCTGACATATGCCCTGGTAACTTGATTAGTTCAGGAGAACCCAATTGTGGATTCTCTGGAACTATGGCAAATCCTGTCCAGTATCTGCCTTGGTCCCAATATCGTGCTCCATCCACAAAGATGGATGGCTTAAAGTGATCAAAATCAGATGCTAAAAATTGCACCTCAGGTGACATTATCTTTTCTAAACAGTTATGCTGTTTTCCTTCATATCCCATATGGTTTAACAAATGGTATTTATCCCCTGTCTGTATAGTAACAGTTTTCATTCCAAAAAGTGCCATCCATTTTGCAAAGACTGCCTGACTAATACCATCTGTAATTTTATTCATTTCAAAACTGTCTATCAAAGCTTTTACAGCTTGATGTGGTGTTTGTACTATAATGCTGGAAAATACGGTCAAATATTCAGTTTGTTTAATACCCCAGTAAATGGCTAATAACTGCTGTATACATGGATGGTAACCCAATTCCACTGGAGTCATCTTTCTGCTAAAGAAAGTGACTGGGCGTAATGTTTTTTTCCATTCTGTTGTCACTACCATGTGGCCATTCCTGTAGTAGTACCACAGACAGTGGTTTTTTTCCTGCTGCTGCTTGTAACACAAATGGTAACCTTGGAGTGGGCGCTATTAGTTCTGTAGCTTGTGCTAGTTTTATTTTTATCTGTGAAAATGCCTCCTCTTCATGAGATCCCCACTCTAAAAAGGTGGAGTTCTTTTGTTCATGTAACATTTTGTATAGGGGAGCAGCCACGGCTGCATAATCCTCTATAAATTCCCTATTGTAATTCATGATTCCCATGAATTTATGTAAGTCTGCTATAGTCAGTGGCTTTTCCATTTGTAAAATGCCTTGTACACGTACAGGGCAAGGAGATCTTCCTGTTGGTTTTATAATAGTACCTAGAAACTTAACTTTTTGTGTCATAAACTGAATTTTTTCACTTTTAACCTTAAACCCTGCTTGCTGTAGAGTATGAAAAACTCTCTTAAGAAGCCGTACATGCTCCTCTACTATTTCTGACTGAATTAAAATATCATCAATGTAATGTATTACTGAATCATCCTTTTCCAAATGTTGTAGAATGGATCCTACTGTCTGATGAAAAATAACTGGACTGTTTTGAAACCCTTGTGGTAACCTTGTCATAACATATTGCTGGTTTTTAAATGTAAAGGCAAATCTTGGCCAATCTTTTTTCTTGAGTGGCACTGCAAAAAAAACATTTGCTAAATCTATTACTGTAAACCACTTACTTTGTGGCTTAATATGTGCAGCCAACTCTGGGACTCCTGGAATCAAGTGTGCTCTAGGAGTGGTATATTGATTAACCTTTCGTAAATCAATAACAAGACGATAACTACCATCTTTTTTCTTAACTGGCCAGATTGGTGAATTTGTAGGACTGTTGCCTTTTGTATAATCCCTTCTCTTTCCCATTCTGCAATACATTTTTCCATATGTTCTTCTGCTTCCCTAGGAATAGGATATTGTTTTTGAAAAGGTGGTATATAGTCCTGATCACTTCCTATTCCTACTGGGCTTTCTAGTTTCCCACAATCACTGGGACCCTTGGACCATAGATTTGGGAATTGCTGTTGTAAATGCTTCCATACATCCTCACTGTCTGTATTTATATAGCCTGTAGGTTTTTCAGGTTTGTCAGGTAGAGAGATTGCATAGCAACCTGTATTTTGCCCTTCCTCTCTTTGTTGTTTGTCTCCCATCCACAGAATTTCATTAGGTAAATCAATTACTATGCCTAAAGGTCCTAGAATGCCCATACCAATAATGGTATTTGTGCAAGATGGATGCATTAAAAATGCACCCTTCCATATTTGTCCCTCTTGACTAAACTTTATGTCCACATTTTGGCTACTCACTGCATAGCATCCTGTGCCATTAAATGCTGAAATGCAAACCTTTTTTGTAGGATTTACTGGTAACTGTCTGTTTGTGACAGATACTGCTGCTCCTGTGTCTATTAAGACATTTTTCCACAGTGACCCCTCTACCCAAATATCAATCAGTGGTCGTCCATCTCGACCCTTTTTAAAGTTAGTCAGGAAAGATACCAGAGTAGGGGGGGCACATCCCTATTGTAAGGAAATCCACTCATCCTCTCCTTTATTATCAAATGCAATATGACACACCTCATGTTTTTGTTTGTCATCTTCTTCTGTGTCTGAATGATCTACATATCTAGGTTTTTCAATCTCTTTTTTTAACTGTTGCCTAGCTATTCCTTCTGCCTGCTCTATCAAATGTTTCGGATTTACAGGTGAAACTGTTTGAAAATCTACCGGGCATACTTTCCCTTTTCGTGTATATTGATGGCTCTTATAACTGTTTTTACTAATATTGTAAGGTTTTTGTACATGATCCTGCTTTTCTGACTTTTCTTGTAAATTTGTGTGCTCTCTTTTTGGAAACACGCCCTGTTCTTCCTTCTTTTTGTGCCAGGCTTTGTAATGATCACAATTTTGCTTAACGTGTCCTATTTTTTTACAAAAGAAGCATGTTGGTGCCTTTTGCTCATTACCTGTGCTTGATCCTGGTACTACAAGCATAGAGGCAGGAGCTTGTGGTGCTGACACAGCTCTTTCTGCTGGTGGTTGGTCACACCATCTTTGCCTTCCCCTGTTTTTGACTTCACCAATTACTTCAAATGGCTCACTATTATCTTCACATGCAAAGATATGGTGTGAGTATAAAGTCCCATCATCGGCCATAGTCCGTCCCCTCATTAGTTTTTGTACCAAATCAGTGAGGGTATCAGAATTTTCTTTGTAGATACATTTAATATCCCCTGGAACCCCTTTGACTTGTTCTAAGAAGCAATGTATTAACTATTTTTGTATATCTCTTTTTCCCATGTCTCTGTCTGTTTTTTTATATATGATTTGAAATGCAAGTCTAAAATGATCACTTTGTTCCATTAATTTATCTATGATAGTAATTTTAAAATTATCTAATAATTTGGCTGTGAGAGGCTGCCCTTGTGTAAATGCCATTAAAATGGCTGTCATACATCCTACTTTAGTGTTCAACTGATAATCATCTTGCTTTAATTGTATGAAAGTTTTAAAACATTTGGGAATGAAAATCCAGAAACATCTAAGTAATGCATCTGTCCATATATCAGATCCTGCTGTATATGCCACCCATTCTTCAAATGTAAGCATGTTATAAAATATGCCTTTTTATCATTCCACTGTGGTAAACTCTGTAATAATCTAGACTGTGTATATAAATCTGTAGTGGTTCCCTGTCCCTGTTCTATAATTTGGACTGGTTTTGTGTTTTTTAACTCTTCTTTAAGCTGGGATATCAAAATAGTATTTTGGAGGTTAGTCTCTGTTAATTCATCTAATTCTTCTTACTTTTCCTTCAGATGCTGTTTAAGGTCTGTCATTTCTACCTGTAAGTGTTTAAGGGATATATGATACCTGTTATTGGATTCCTCTGTTGACTGTAGAGCTCCTATGCACTTTTGACAGAGATCTTGAATGTCAGTTTTGAACATGTTAAATTCATTTTGTTTCTCTTTTAAAAACTTATTAAAGTCTTCTGTCAATGTATCATAAACTTTGTTTCTGTCCTCATCTGTATGTGTAGCCGTGGCATCATTCCATGCTTGTACATAATTTTTAAAGGGAGTTACAAGATCTACAGGGGACTCTGTCAATAACAGATTTGATTGCTGTTGTAATTCAGAAATTAATGTACTGACAGGACATAACTGCTTTACATCTGGATATAATGAAAACTGTGTATTATTAATTAATTCTTTATCATGAACAGATCTGTCTGCACAGTCTAGTTTTTTAGCAATATCATGCAATACTTGTTTATGGCATATTACACAAAATGCAGTTTCCTTTGAATCACACAATAAACATTTACTATGATATACTTCATTTTTTGTTGCAAATACCAATCAAATGTTACAATCCACTTACATAATGCTGGTATGTCAACTTGCCCTAACAAGGTTTTACACTTACTAATGTGTTGTGTATACCAACATTGCAATTTACTCCATATTTTATCTGGCTGTTCTGCTACATTGAGTAAAACTTGGCTTACATTTGCTAGAATTCTGCCTCATAGCATCCATACTAAAAAAAATGTGACGTAGAAAAAAAGTCTTACCAGTGAGCAAGAAAACAGGTGATCAGGCTGTTGTTGCAGATGGCTGGAAATTTTTCAAAGTCAATTGAGAAGCTGGGAAAGCACAACAGGCAGCGGACTGCTGTGCTAGTGGATATTCCCCTTTTCTTAGCGAAATTATGGCACTGCGACTGGAACTTCAGTCTCACTCCGGATGTAGACGTCTAAAAAACTGTACTACTGCAAGCTGCATAAACTGGAATACTTCTGTTCAGAATTGACACATACGTACAAATGTTAGTTACTGCAATTTAACTGAAGTGACCCTCTGCAGGGCTTACCATCACTCCTCCTGTGTTTGAATGCAGATTGTAGGTTCAAATGCAGGCTAGCTTGCCATTGAAAAAATTACATGGTGCTGCTTACTGCTTGGTGTGATGGATTTGAAGTTTTCTTAAGACACTCAGTCTTGCTGGCTGGATTCTGCTAAAATTCAAAGTCTGGTTATATTTGCATTCACAGTCTGTTGCATACAGAAACTTGCAGAATATACACTGATGAGAGAATATACTTTGCAGCATCAACTTTAGAGAGCAGTAACAAATAACTTTTTATAATAAACCAAACGGAACCACGTTGCAGCTTAAAAGTACTGTTCCAACTTTACTTCTCATATAGTACAGATGATGTGAGAGATATAACATTTACCTTAGGACTTGTGTCCCTACCATACCTCTAACATAACTGGATTTATACAGCTCTTTATATACAGTCTTAGTCCTGTAGAAACAATACTAAGCTTCCTTGTTTAACAATGTCTTGTAAGAGACCATCTTTTCTGACAGTGTGAATATCCTGTAACAGTGTCCTGATGTCCATGTAGAAAAACATATTTTTGAGGAAACACATTGTTCTGTATTCTATTTGGATCTGTGTATATGAACATATGTTCTTGTGCCAATGCTGATAAGCATATCCTGTTTTTTATGCAGAAAAACATATTTTTGAGAAAACACATTGTCAGAGATCAGCTTTTCTGACAGTGTGAACATCCTGTATTTTATTTGGATCTTTGTATAAAAACATCTGTTCTTGTGCCATATCCTGTTTTTCCATGCAGAAAAACATATTTTTGAGAAAACACATTGTCACAGTGTCATAAACATATCCTGTTGTTTTAGGAAACATATTGTGTCCATCCTGTTATTTTAGGAAACATATTGTGTCCATTTTTTATATGCAGAATAACATGTCAGTGTTCTTTAAAAGCAGATTTTGCATTTTTGTTCTTGCATACATCCTGTTTGAGTCTGTAAGGGAAAATGTCCATTCTTTAAAAGCAGATTTTGTATTTTTGCTCTTGCATACATCCTGTTTTGAGTCTGTAAGGGAAAAATGTCCATTCAGCAGATTCCTTTTCCAAGCCATGGTAATTTAGTATGGATGCTGATTACATATTACTAAACTCTATTTCTACATTTAAGCAAGCTTTATCTTATACATTATTTATGTTGCATAATTGCAGCAAAATTACTTTCAACCTTAGTATATTGTTGAGCACACTCTAACACTCACATCCCTAGAATAACTTAGACACATCTTTAATTTATTACTATTAGTTATTTTTTATCTAAAGCATTCCTCAAGGGTTCCGAGAAATACAGTTTCGCCCTCGTATCTCTTAATTTCCCTACCTCCAATGCATTTCTCTGGACCATACTGTACTCATACCCTCTTTCCAATAAGACAGAACTAACAATCTCCTTCTGTTTGTCAAAATTCTCATTCCTAACATTGAGCCTAGAGGCTCTGAAAAACTGATTTTGTGCAACATTCCTGAATATAAATTTTGGATGCATGTTATCCTTTCTTAATAATTTATTAGCATGGCATTCTTTCCTATACATCTTAGTATTCATTTCACCCTCATCACTTTGCTCTATTAACACATCTAAAAAATTCACTGTTTTATCTGAGAAATTCAAAGTGAATTTGAGAAAGCCTGTGGAATTATTAATGTAATCCACAAACTCAGTCAACCCTTCTATTGACCGCTTCCAAATCAGGAAGAGGTCATCTACAAACCTATGGTAGAACATGATGAACTCTTTGAAAGGTCCATCTATCACATGTTCCATCTCCCATTCTAACATCACAACATTCACGTAACTGTTTGCGCACAATGTTCCTATCGCCACTCCATTACGCTACCAGAAGATTTGATTTCTGAACATAAAGATGTTATTTTCTAGTGTGAGCTTTAACAGGGTTTGTAAAAGTAATGTCTTATCATCAGTAAACTCATCACTGTCCTTCAATAACCTAATGACACTGTTAATTTCAATATCATTAGGAATTACCGTAAACAGTGATATAACATCTAGTGTTACAAGTGAAAGCGTTTGTGTTGTATTAAAGCAGTTATCAGCTGTTGACCTGGAGTTGCTGCTGACATTTATTTTAAGAATAGGAAGCTGGAGCCTTGCCTTTGCTGGTCTTTAAGTTTTATTCGTGAACTTTTTCTGTTTTTTTGCAAAGGTACCTGGTTTGTGTTGGGCTACTTTGTCTCTGCAATGTTATCCTTTAGCATGGGGGCTTTGAAACTTTCCACCTCGGTCTTAAGTTACGTGAAGTTTGCTTTTGAAAAGTTTTTCACGGTGGTTTCCTTGTCCAGGGATGGGGGTGGAATGTGGATATCCAGAGTGATTTGTTTATGGTCAGATCTAACCAGTGAGGGGTTGACCTCCAGTGTGGAGCACCAGTCATCCATGTTGGTGATGACCAGGTCTAGTATGTTGTCACCTCTGGTGGGAGTGTTGACCAGTTGATCCAGGGCATTTGAGTTTATAAATTCTAGGAAATGTTGGGCAAGGGAGTTAGTACTTGAGTAGTTCTCCCAATTAATGTTTGGGTAATTGAAATCACCCAATATTAGGGTGTTTGGTAGGACCTTTATATTTCTCAGTGTTTCCAGAAATGCGGAATCAGGGTCCTGAGACATGGTGGGTGATCTGTAGCAAGCTACAATTTGAATTGCAGTTTTGCCCATTGTTAGTTGCACTTGGATGATCTCTGAAGCATTGTGCTGTGCCACTAATCTGGAGGTGTGGGTATCCTTGATGAATATAGCGGCAGCATGAGATCTGTAACAAATACTGGTGTCACCATAGTAGCCAGTACTAGACAAGGTGACAAAACCCACTGCAGGAAATGTGCTGGGCCACATGTGTGTCCATATGACACACACATGCCAGTCAGGGAGGCTCACATACCCAACAACAGTCTCAGCCAGCAGGACAGGTGTAGACAAACACAAACAAAGGCTGTGTGTAAGGTCTCTGATTGATGGCTATGGGTAACCTCCCCCAGGCCTACACAGACAGACTACAGCAGATCAGGCAGTGGGATGTTAGTTCTGATGGGTAAGAATTCAGAAACTGAAATGTAGGTCAATCAAAACTAAGACCTGTAGTACACTGATATGCCTCTAGTCAGCATGATAGGTTAGAATACAGAATGAAATGGAGTACCTGACATACCAGTACAGTCATAGCAAATGTGTACAAGTGTCAGGTTTGCCCCCCCAATCTGATGAAGAAATGTAGTAAGAGTCAGGTTTAGCCCCCCAATCCTATGTAGAAATGTAGTAACAGTCAGGTGTAACCCCCCCAATCCGATGTAGAAATCTAGTAACAGTCAGGTGTGCCCCCCCAATCTTATGTAGAAATGTAGCAACAGTCAGGTGGGCCCCCCCATTCCTATGTAGACACATAGTAACACACAGGTGTGCCCCCCCCCAATCCTATGTAGAAATGTACTTACATGTATGTGTAGGTATAATAACACTGGAGCACAGATTACCTGAGCTGGCCAAGGTAGCATGATAGATTGTAGCATGTGTACAATATGCAGGTTTGCGTGTGTTAGGTTGGTGTGTGTTGTATATTGTGTGAGAGTGGTCAGTATGTATGCATGGTGAGGTTTGTCCTGGTGGCCATTGCCCAGTACTGCTGATGACAGGGCCAAGTCCTCACAACTGCAGTGACAAACACAATGCTTCCCAGTATAACACATTCTAGCAGTAAGCCATTGTAAATGTTTGGAAGTAATATGTGTCACCATCTGAAAGATGGAATCGCATGACTGTCAGCCCAGATATACAAGCAGTATACAGGGGGAAGTATCCCAGACAGACAGTGTATAATATGTAACTGTCAAATGGACACACCCTTGGAATTACACATACAGGTTTGCAGCACATTATCTGGGCTTGTACTAGGGAATATCGATGTCATCTGGCCAATCACTGGCAGACCACAAAGGTCATAGGAATGATGTATTGAGAAACAGCTGATGTCCCTGCACAAGCCAGCATAAGTGGAATGCCCCATGCATATATGTGAGTCAGATGCAAGTAGTGTCCATAGCACACATGCACCCAGCTCACCCAACCACCACCCACAGGTACCTCTCCGGTCTTATCCCTGCTGTTGGGAATGAGTACAATATGATCCCCACCTGTGTATGACAATAGTGAAAGAATGCAGCATGCAGAGCAGGTGTCCCATGCAGGTGTGCCCCTAGCTGTAAGCAGCACCCTGCCAGCATCCACACCACTGGATCAATACTGACAGAAAGCATTGGCATGAACACCTAGCACTGCTACCCTGTCACCCCAGGGGAATATACTGTATTGTAGTCTGGGACTGTAGGCATGACAGAATGCAATGGCCTGCTACAGCTGGCCTGCATCACTACCAAATGGCCTACAGTCCTCTTGCCAAAGGCTTGTGTCTCACCCGTACTGCCAATGTATGTTATGTCATGGACTCTCAAATAACAACATAACTGTCCACAGAACCCAAATGCAAGGCCATGTGGACAAATCACAGTAACATGTCTACCATGTCCTACTGCATGAACTGTGGACCAACACCAATTTACTGCTGTGATGAGGTGATAACTCTAGGGAAAATATCAGACAATGTTCGCATAATAGAATAATAGAGGGGGGTGGGAGCATGGGCAGCATGCAGTGTGTGAAGTCCGAAACTCAGCCGTGTGCACATACTATCCCTGGCTGCAAACACAAGAATGGATGGCTGCAAACCTGCACATGTGTAGGGGTAATGTCCAGAATTATGACCACTGCCTCTGGGTAACCTGTATTAATCTGTACAGTTGTGAGGTATCGCCACAGCAAGATATGGCCTTACTGTCATGTCAATGGATGTACAAGCATGGGATCCTCTGCCACCACTGTACCAAAGTGCTGAACCATTTACACAGACCCATCAGCAAGTGTCTGCAGCTTCCCCTTCAGAATAGCATGAGTGTGCAAGAATATGTAGGCGTCTGACCACAATACTGGACACAGCTGCATTCAGCCTATGTTCCCCAGGACATCACTGCAAGCAAATATGTCTGCCTGACAGTACCTGATGACATAAAACATCACAGTGTATAACAGTACACATGTCTGAATATCTCTGCTAACACCAGGACCATGCAGCAGAAGCAGCATAGACACAATTACCTACAGTAACCCACTATGCTTTGCCCATTTTGACCCCATATTGTCAACTGATCTACAGATATCCTGTAGAAACAGCTTGCTAGCTGTAGGTGTAGAACACAAAAGTCTGCACTGGAGTACAATTTTCCTGGAATGGATTCACACATTCAATACAGAAGGTCATACTGGGCATGCTCACACACTTAGACATGAAGGCTATGTCAGACACCAAAATACTGAAAGGTCATATTGGGCATGCTCACACACTTAAAGAAATGAAGCCCATGTCTGGCAACAACAGTGAACCATGCATATCTGACAGTCGCAGATATTATAGGTTCATAGGTTAGTACTAGGCTATTGGCCCTAGGGCCTATACAAGCCTAGCCATAACAATTCCCTGGATATTTCTTCCCGCAATATTTACTTCCCTGGACCCCTGTCTAGCAGGGCAACTGATGTGATCCCTGAGATGAATTTCCTATCTCCCATCCAATTGTTAAGGTTCCTTTCTCTGCTTGACATGTATGAGCAGTCTATTCCAGAGTATGGGGAGTCTCTGGGTCAGGAACCTATCTCTCCAGCATGTTTTGTTCATTGTGATGACAAGGTTTAGATCCCCGGAGCGTGTGGCTCTGAGGGATTGGGATTTCTTTAAGAGGAGCATTTCCAACAGCTCAAGGTTTGACATGGCCTTGTATGTTAAGCAGAGATCGCCGCTGAGTAGACGATATGCCACAGAGTATAGCTGGAGTTCTTTTAGACGGTCAGTATAAGGCATCTGCTTTAGGCCTGTGATTCTTTTAGAGAGGTATTTCTGCAGCCTTTCCAGCTGTTGCAGATGTCTTATGAGGTACATACCAAATGGGGTGTTGTACTCTATAATGGGTCTAATGAGGGATGGGTACAGTGGGACAATGACCTCCTTTTTCCTGGATGAAAAGCCTTTAGAGATGAGGTGTGCCACATAGAAGGATTTCCTGACTGTTGTGGTGATGTGGTTATCAAAGGTGAGACCACTGTCCACCTGTGTCCCTAAGTCTCTCATCACACTTTCAGTGTTTAGTGTATTGCCACCTTTGTGGTAATTCATGGGTACATGCTTTTTCCCAAAGGGGATAGCTGTACATTTCTTGGCATTAAGCTTGAGCCCATGGCTCTGGCACCAAGCATCTGTTTCTCTAAGGCTCTTTTGTAGAATATCCACATCATTTGGGGATTCAATAATGGCTCCCAGTTTGCAGTCATCTGCGAACTTTGTTAGCCAGAGTCCCTTAGTGTTGGCCTGTACTTCAGAGAAGTAGATGCCAAACAAGAGCGGTCCCAGGACTGAACCCTGAGGTACTCCACTTGTCACTTGTCTGGAGCTGGATTTGGAGTCGGCTACTTTTACAGTCTGGGTTCTGTCAGTAAGCCAGTTGGCAACCCATCGAGTGAGGTAGGGATTTATATCCAGCTTAGTAAGTTTAGCTATGATTCCAGAGTGGGGGAATGGCGTTGAAGGCCTTGGCAACATCCAGATAGGCTGTGTGGACTGCCTTACCCTTGTCCACAGCTCTGGAGACTAATTCAAAGAATTCAATCAGGTTCAGAAGACAAGATCAGCCCTTCACGAACCTACACTGGGGGGGGTCCAGTGTTTGAAGGTTGCCAATGTCTTTGTTTATAAGTTCCATGATAATGCGTTCCATGCCTTTGCAGGTCAGGCATATCAGACTGATGGGACAGTAGTTCCCAGGATCCAAGGTGGATCCCCCCTTGTGGAGTTGGATAACTGTAGCTGTGCACCACTCAGTGGGCACGAAGCCAGAGGTGAGGCTATGACTAAACATGACACTTAGGTGAGGTGCCAGTTCATTTTGTAGTTCATGTAGTACACAGCCTGAGATGTCATCTGGTCCCATGGATGCTGTATTCTTAGCTTTGGAGAGTGTGGTTTCTACCTGCATGGCTGTGATTACTGGAATTTGGCAATCGTTTGGTATTGAGTTGGGCCCTTTATAGGGTGAGGGGGGTGATGTTTGCACTAAATCAATCTGCCAGGATATTGGCAATATCCTTGGGATCAGTATATTTAATGCCATTCTGTTGTAGCTCAGATCATATCTGAGCATTGACATTTAGATTCTTGACATAACTATAGAATGCCTTGTGGTTGTCTTTGGCATTTTTGGCAATTTTATTTTCGTAACTAGCTTTTGAGGATTTTATGAGGGATCTCAGCTTCTTACTGAGGCTGGTAATGGAGTTTTTTGCATCCTGGGATTTTCCTCTTTTCTGCAACAGTTTCTTTTTTCTGTTGTATAGTTTGTTTATGGCAGGGGACCACCAGATTGGCTTCCTTTTTTTGGAGGAGAGCATCTTGGTTCTATTTGGGATGGTACGATTCATGCACGAGTGGATGTGCTCGTACAGTGCCTTAGTGTAGGATTCAGCAGTCGAACTTTCAGCTTCCATCTGCATGGGTGTCATGAAGTTTGTCACTTCTGACTTGAGTAGCATGAAGTTGGCTTTGGAGAAGTTTTTTTATGGAGGTTTCCTTACTGGGGGGTGGGGGTGGGATGTGGATGTCAAAAGTGATTTGCTTATGATCAGACCTAACCAATGACGGGGTGACCACTGGTGTGGAGCATCTATCTCCCATGTTGGTAATGACCAGGTCTAGGATATTGGAGCCCCTGGTGGGACAATGGATTAGTTGATCCAGGGAATTGGAATTTATGAATTCCAAGAACCATTGGGAAAAGGTGTTGGTACCCGTGTAGTTTTCCCAGTTAATGGCAGAGTAGTTGAAATCACCCACTATTAGGGTGTTTGGTTGTATCTTAATATTATCCAGTATGTTTAGAAAGGTGTAGTGAGAATCTTGGACATGGTGGGGGATCTGTAGCAAGCTACAATTTGGATTGCACTCTTACCTAGCGTTAGTTGCACCTTGAGAATTTCAGATGCATTGTGTTGGGCAACTAGCCTGGAGGTGTGAATATCCTTGGTGAATATAGACACTCCTCCACCTTTAGTGTTTCGGTCTTGGTTTGGTGGCCGAAAAGTGTGGTAAGATTTGTAGCCTGGTATTGCAGGGGTGCTCTCTGGAGCCTTGAACCAGGTCTCAGTTACTGCACAGATATTGATGTTCTCTATTTTTAGGAGTGCCTTGAGAGAGTGCATTTTGAGGTTTAGACTTCTAGCATTGAGTAGCATTACGTTCAAATTTTGCATGCTTGTATCTGTTACGGTGGTGGTTTTGTCCTTTGACCCTTGCCTAAAAAAAGGCTCTATAGGGGTGGCAAGAGCTTTAGCCAGTAACCTGAATCCCATGGGTGACAGGTGCAGACCATCTCTGACAAAGCATCGTGGTTTGTCGATCATGTCATCCCAGGCAGACAGATACTGGATCCCCTTTGAATGACACCAGAAGCTTAGTCAATTGTTGAAGTCAATCATTTTGTCCTTATACTGTGGTATCATTCTGGGTGAAGGCAGGATGCTGTTCAGGTCTAGGGTCATACCTGCCTGAGCCACATGATTTGAGAGCTCTTCCATGTCTCTTTTCATGTAGTCCAGGGAGGTACGTCTCACATCATTCACTCCAACATGGACAATGACAGAGTCATGTTTGTACTTGTTGTGGAGTGACTTGAGTGCATGCATTATGTGGTGGATCCTGGCACCCGACAGGCAACTGACTGTAATTTTCTCCTTGTTCAGCCTGGCGAGTGGGACATCAGTGTGCCTAACTATAGGTCACCTATGAGTAAAGTGTTGTGTACATTGTCTTGCCTTACGAGCTGTTGTTGGGTGGCACACTGGTGTTGTGAGCTATGTGTCACTTTGGTTGTGACTGGTGTTTGTTTGCATTTCAGCTTCGGAGGTCCTTGTTGCTTGGGCAGGTTAATGTTAAGGGCCTCTGCATATGTGGGTTTAGTGTTGCTATGTGTGGGTGTTGATTGTGTGGGTTTTGAAGAGCTATGTGTTGCTTGAGGTATAGTGCAAGTGTTAACCTTCTCCTCTTGACTGTCTAGCACAATCTTGGCTGGAGAAAGCTTTGCTTCCAGTTTGGCTATGTAAGTGCATTTCTCACAGGTTGTACTGTTGGGTTGTAGGAGCAGAGGGCTGTCTGTGTACATGAGGCAGTTGCTGCATTGCCCCAGTATGCCCAGATTCACCAGGTGGACAGGAGAAATCACCGGAAGCTGACCCTTGGACATGCCTGTTTAGGTGCTTTTTTGTAAAGTACAAGAGCTGTTTTCCCTTACCTTTGCAAGGTACTTTGTAATTATAGGCTGTTTAGTGCCTATGATTAATTTCTCCTTATTAACATGGAGAGTTGAGTGCTTGTATCAGTTTAAGGCTTCCTAGTGCTTTCCAGCAGGTTCTAGAGCAAGTGCTAGTCACAGTGGTTCAGATTTTAGTGCTACTACTGAGAAACCAGCTAGTTCTAAGGAAGAATTTGAAGAGCAGACTTTCTGGCTCCTGGAATAGTTTAACCGTAGCCCGGCGGTTCTGCATGATGTGAAAAATGTGCAAACACATGCGTTTTTAAGCCAGAAATTTGAAAGGGCTAGAAATCAGCCCAAAATGGCTAAAATTACAATTTCAGACCTGGAAACCACTCCTCTAGTGTCAGACAAGCAGTACAATGCTCACCACTCCCACTGGTAAGCAGTAGGACTTCCCTCTACCACAGCAAGGTCTGGATCGCTCTGGACCCAGAAAATAAAGTCCTGAAACCAGCAAAGCCTGGGATCTGGACTATACTAGCTAGGAAAGGCGGGAAACGAGCAAACAAGATAGTTTTTTTTTTGCTAAAACAGGCTAAACAATGCAATAATACACTAAATAAACACAGAAAAGGCTAACACACTTGAGTGTGTAGCCCTAAACAGTTAATACAATTAAAACTCTACAAAATTAACAATTTAAATGAAGCAAGGCAAGTGCAGAACTGAAAAATGATTTAAGAGGCAGTAATACAGTAGAATAAGTAGCTAGTCTACATATACAGAAAAGTCTATATATACAGAAAAGCAGCTAAAACACACAAAAACAATTCAGATGCAGTGCAACCTAGAACACTTGAATTGTAGCAATATTAAGGCAAATACAGCTTTAATAAATGCACTAAAATATACTCTATATTTCCAAAATGTTTGAGAAGCACAGTCAGAACACAAGGATATTCAGACATTTTTTTAGAAAGGGAGAAAGGAGGAACAGAAGGAAATTCTCTCTGTATTAGAATGAGCTAATGACACTAGACTGGGAGGAGTGTCCAAGATCAAATTTAGAGTAGGGGTGGGCAACTGCAAGGCCAGCAGGTATAAAGACAAGATGTCAATAGGGAGGGTGGCCAATAGCTATGAAATACAGTTCAAGTATACAGTATACGATAAAATTGCTATAAATATCTAAAATAAGCAATAACTACTACAAGTAAGCAAAAAAATAGGCTACTTATTGCTATATATCACAGATCAGCTGCTCCCTCCTCAGATAGCTCTGTGTTTAATGGCTGAAACATTCAAGTTAATTTCTTAGCAGAAAGTTGAAACCTGAAAAACTTTAAAAAATATTCAAAAGACCAATGAGGTGCTTTCTCCAAGTCGTAGACCTGGCAAACCTACTAGACAATGACCATAAACACTAAACTCTCACTGAAGTGGGGGATGGTCTTTGCTATGATGGCCTGGGCAATGAGCTCAGAAAACAGCCTCTAACAAACAACTAGGCCCACAACGCTATCAGGAATATTGAGAATATTACAGCTACTACCTAAACTATTTTAGGCAGAACACACTGCAGAAATGTTTATCACAAGCACAACCAGGAATATGGACAATATTACAACTACCACCTAAACTATTGTAGGCAGAAAACACTACAGAAATGTTTATCACAAGTGAGCCAATAACTATGAAATACAAGTATGCAGTATACAATAAAATTGCTATAATATCTAAAAAAAGCAATAACTACTACAAATAAGCAAACAAAACAGGCTTATTGCTATATATCACAGATCAGCGGCTCCCTCCTCAGATAGCTCTGTGTGTAACGCTACACTTCTCAGTACGCACCACTCATGCTTTGCACACACATTGGATAGGAATGCACGCATATATCCAAGGACAACACACTATAATATGCCAAAAGTACACATACATAGATCTGTGGAAGAGAGTGATAGTGACAAAGAGCCTTCCATCATGAAGCCTGTCCCACCCAGCACACAGCCAATTGGCTAAAACCACATGATGTGTAAACATCAATCACTGTAGACATCTGTCTCTGGAGTCCCTCAGCATTCTAGTGTCTGTGGCGCTAGTGCTAACTGTGCAACATGACTGTGCAAGTCAGTAGTCATCTAGCAGTTGTATACACATACCTGTGGAATATAAACCTGTGTGTGCCTGAGTGTGGTGTGTCTGCCTCTAGATGAATAGGTTATGGCCCAAGCACACTCACTACCCTCCCCATTACCTTACTATGGCAAGCCTGCTGATGTCTTCACCTTGAAGTACACCTTTTGGGATGTAATAGCCCATTAATCTCTGTGGTGCATCCTATAACTGTGTAATTCTGTAGTGTGATGTACTAGTTAGGTAGGAGTTCTAATCCCAGACCTAGCAACTGTGTGTGTGCTTGTCTGTGTAGGGATCAATGCTTTTTAGGCCAATCACACTCACTACAATTTCAAATGCTCTACTTTGGCATGCCTGCTGATGTCATTCACTTTGAAATCCACCTTTGGGGAAGTAGGAGCCCAGTAATCTCCATGGCGTGTCCTATACCTGTGTAATGCTGTAGTGTGATAAACTAGTTGGGTAGGAGTTCTAGTCACAGACATGGCAACTGTGGATGTTTGTGTGTGTGTTTATTTGTCTGTGTAGAGAGCAATGCTTTCTTTAGGCCATTCACAGTCATTACAACCTCCAGTGCCCATCTTTGGCAAGCCTGCTGATGTCATTCTCTTTTAAATACACCTTTGGGGAAGGAATAACCCAGTAATCTCCGTGGCGTATCCTGTAACTGCATAATGCTGTAGTGTGATAAACTAGTTAGGCAGGAGTTCTATTCCCAGACATGGCAAGTATGGATGTGTGTTTGTTTGTTTGTGTAGGGAGCAATGCTTTTGAGGCCATTCACAGTCACTACAACCTCCAGTGCCCATCTTTGGCAAGCCTGCTGATGTCATTCACTTTGAAATACACCTGTGGGGAAAGAGTAGCCCAAAAATCTCTGTGGTGTGTCTTATAACTGAGTAAAGCTGTAGTGCGATAAACTAGGTAGGAGTTCTATTCTCAGACATGGCAAGTGTGGATGTTTGTGTGTGTGTTTGTCTGTGTAGGGAGCAATGCTTTTGAAGCCATTTACAGTCACTACAACCTCCAGTGACCATCTTTTGCAAGTCTGCTGATGTCATTCACTTTGAAATACACCTTTGGGAAAGGCGTAGCCCAATAATCTTTGTGGCACGTTCTATAACTGTGTAATGCGGTAGTGTGATAAGCTAGCTAGGTAGGAGCTCTATTCCCAGACATGGCAAGTGTGGATGTTTGTTTGTCTTTGTAGGGAGCAATGCTTTTGAGGCCATTCACAGTCACTACAACTTCCAGTGCCCATCTTTGGCAAGCCTGTTGATGTCATTCACTTTGAAATACACCTTTGGGGAAAGAGCAGCCCAGTAATCTCCGTGGCATGTCCTATAACTGCATAATGTTGTAGTGTGATAAACTAGTTAGGTAGGAGTTCTATGCCCAGACATGGCAATTGTGAAACTCTTTGTGTGTGTGTGTGTGTGTGTGTGTGTGTGTGTGTGTGTGTGTGTGTGTGTGTGTGTGTGTGTAGGGAGCAATTTTGTTTGGCCATTCACAGTCACTACACACACCTACAAATGGAGAACATTGATAACTGTGCAGTAACAGAGACCTGATCCAAGCCTCCAGAGAGCACCCCTGCAATACCAGGTACAGCTCTCACCACACCTGTTGGCCACCAAACCAGGACCAAAACACTAAAGGTGGAGGAGTGTCCATATTCACCAAGGATATTTACACCACCAGGCTACTTGCTGAACAGAATGTGTCTGAAATACCCCCGGTGCAACTAACAGTAGGTTAGACTGCATTCCAAATTGTATAGCTTGCTACAGATCCCCCACCATGCCCCATGATACCCACTACAGCCTTTGAAACATACTGTGAAATATTATGATACAAGCAAACACCCTAATACTGGGTGACTTACACTACCCTGCCATTAACTGGGAAAACTACTTGTGTACCAACACGTGTGCCCAACAGTTCTTGGAAGTCATAATTCCCAATGCCCTGGATCAAGTAACCCATAGTCCCACCAGGGGCTTAAATATCCTAGACATGGTCATTACCAACACGGGACATCAATGTTCCACACCTATGGTCACCCCATTGGTGGTCAGGTATGCCCATGAGCTAATCACCCTTAACATCAACATCCCTCCCCCACACCCCAGTAAGGACACCTCCATAACACACATGTCCAAAGCCAATGTCATGCTACATATGTCAGATGTGACTAACATCATGACACCCATGCAGAAGGGAACTGAAAGGACAACTGTTGAATCATACATGAAAGCACTGTACGAGTACATCTAGTCGTGTATGAATTGTGCCTTCCAATATTGAACCAAGATACACCCAATCCAAGAAAAGGATGCCAATGTGGTGGCCCCCTGCCATAAACATTCTGTACAACAAAAGGAGGAAACTCTTGCAGAAATTGGGGACTTTCCAGGATGCAAAATACTCCCTTACCAACTACAGTAAGAGGCAGAGACCCCTCATAACATCCACCAAGGCTAGCTACGAACATAATATAGCCACAGATGCCAGAGACAACTGCAAGCTGTTCCATAGCTATGTAAGGAATCTAAATGGCAATGCTCAGAAGTGCAGTGAGCTACAACAGGATTGTACTAAATCTATTCCTCCCAGGGATATTGCCAATATCCTGGCAGATTGATTCAGTGCCAACTGCACCCCCTCTCAACCCCCAAAGGCCCATCTCAACACGGATAGATTGCTATATGCCAGTAGTAATGGCCACATAGGTAAAAAACACACTCTATAGAGCTATGACAACAGCAGCCATGGGACCAGTCAACATTCCGGGCTGTGTACTGCATCAGCTACAAACTGCACTTGCACCTCATCTACGTGCCATGTCTAATCATAGCCACACCTCAGGCTTCATGCCCACTGTGTGGTGCACAGCTGCAGTTATCCCAGTCCACAAGGGAGGATCCACCTTGGATTCTTGGAACTACAGCCCCAGCAGCATGATGTGCCTGATCTGCAAGGCCATGGAATGTATTATCATGGAAAGTAAAACAAAGGCATTGGCAACCTTAAAAACACTGGACCCTAACCAGGTTTGGTTTGTGAAGGGCCAATTATGTCACCTCAACCTGCATGACAACTGTGACTCTGTCACCAGAGATGTGGACAAGGGTAAAGTGGTTCACACAGCCTATCTGGACCTCACCAAGCCCTTCAACACCATTCCCCAGTCTGGAATCAAATATAAATGTATCAAGCTGGCCATTAATCCCAATGTCACTTGATGGGCTGCCAACTGTTGTACTGACACAACCCACACTGTAAATGTAAGTTAAATCAACACAAGTCCCAGACAAGTGACAGTTGGAGTACCTTAGGGTTCAGTCCTGGCACCGCCCTTGTTTGGCATCTACTGGTCTGAAGTATAGTCCAACAATAAGGGACACCGGCAAACAAAGGCCGCAGATGACTGCAAACTGGGAGCCAATATTGAATCCCCACATGATGCGGATATTCTACAGAAGGGCCTTACAGAAAGACATGCTTGGTGCCTGAGCCATGGTCTCAAGATCAATGCCAAGAAATATATAGTTATCCCCATTGGGAAGGGACATGTACCTGTGAAGTGCCACATAGGTGGCAGTATACTAAACACCTAAAGTGTGATAACAGACTTAGGGACACAGGTGGACAGTGGTCTCACCTTTGATAACCACATTGCCAGAACAGTCAGAAAACCAACCTATGTGGCACACCTCCCACTAGGGGCTTTACATCCAGGAGAAGGAGCCGATTGTGCCACTGTAGGCATCTCTCAGTAAACCCAGTACAGACTACAATGGCCTGTTACGTATGTACCTCACAAGACATCTGCAGAAATACCTCATGAAATGACCACAGGCCTAAACCAGATACTCTATGCTGACCGTCTGCAAATCAGCCAGCAATACTCTGTCACATATTGGGTTCTCAGAGGTGATCTCTGCTTAACATAACATGCCATGTCAAATCCACAGCTGTTGGACATGCTACACTTATAGAATTTCAAACCCTTACAGTCACATGCTCCAGGGATCCAAATCCTGTCATCACAATGAACAATGCATGCAGGAGGTATGTGTTCCTGACCCAGAGACTACTCAGACTCTGGAATAGACTGCCCACACATGTCAAACAGAGTGCCCCTTTGGTCCTCTTCAAAAGAAACCTGGGTAATTGGATGGGAGATAGGACATTTATCCCGGGGTTCATGGTCAGCTGCCCTGCTAGACAGGGGTGCAGGGAAGTATATATTGTAGGAAGTCATAGCCAGAGAAATGTCATGTCTAGGCATGTATAGGCCCTATGGCTAATAGCCTAGTATCAGCGTATGACCCTATGAACTTATGAACTACACCTTCCATTGCCCAACCTTGGCAAGGTTGCTGATGACATTCACTTTGAAATACACCTTTGGGGAAGGAGTAACCCAGTAATCACTGTAGTGCATCCTATAACATCGTAATGCTGTAGTTCAATATACTTGTTCTGTAGGGGTTCAATTCCCAGACATAGCAAGTGACAATATTTGTGTGTGTGTTTGTATAGGGAGCAGTGTTTTTGAGGCCACGCACATTCACTGCAACCTCCATTGCCCTTCTTTGGCAAGCCTGCTGATGTCATTCACTTTGAAATACACCTTTGGGGAAGAAGTATCATTGTGTTCTCAGAGGTGCATCCTATAACAGTGTAATGCTGTAGTGTAATATACTACTTAGGGAGGAGTTCTATTCCCAGACATGGCAAGTGTGGATGTTTGCCTGTGTAGGGAGCAATGCATTTGAGGCCATTCACAGTCAATACAACCTCCATTGTCCTTCTTTGGCAAGCCTGCTGTCATTCACTTTGAATTACACATTTGGGAAAAAAGTAGCCCAGTAATCTCTGTGTTGCATGTTATAACTGTGTAATGCTGTAGTGTGATGTACTAGTTAGGTAGGAGTTCCAATCCCAGACATGGCAACTGTGAGACTCGGTGTGTATGTCTGTGGTTGCCATTCGTATCCTGTGTGGAGGTGGCAGCTGGACTCATTGTGTAACCCTTGTGGTGCATGTGATACCTGCGTATTACTGCATTGTGGCAAACTAGCTAGTTAGGAAGTCTATTCCTGACCCTGCCAACTGTGTTAATATGTGTGAGTCCCTGAGAGTGTGGCTGTATCAACGTTGACACCTGTTCATGTGGATAGGTACGTGTATTACACATACCTTATCGCTCCTATATCACTGTTGCAGATGTCACTCACCATCAGATATACCTTTGGACAGCTACCCAGTATATAAGCTCTGTGGCACATGCAATAACTGCATAGACATGTGATTGGAATACTTAGTCAGGGCTTTGACACCCTGTACTAGTAAGTGTGTGACAGAAACATGCTTGGATTTTACTCTCCCATCCCCTCCCTGTCTTACTTTGTCTCTGTCTCTCTCACTCCCTCTCTGGTGGAAGTGGAGAAGTACACCTGCTTTGCTTAGGCAGCAGCTTGTGTTTTGTAAATGATGTTCATGATCAGCTGATGGCCTCTGCACAAATTGCAGCCCACCTCTAGCTGATTGCATGTGGAACAACTGTGATAACATTCCCATAGCCAATTGCATGGAAATGCACTCCAATATCTAGGAACATCATGTGGGCGTTGGGCCTTTTCATTCACTGTGAGCAGGATCTCATGTCGGTGTTTGTCAAACAGCATCACAGATGGTATTGGGATTTACCTCTAACAACATACACTGTGGAGACAGGCCAACAAACAGGAGGGGGATATGCCAGACATGGCTACAGAATGTAAGTGTTGCTCTTCTGCATTTGGAGTAATGTTGGTTTAACAGGGTGTGTGTGTATATGGCTGGTCTACATGATTTAATACCTTCCATGACAGTGTTCTGTGTTTGAGGAAATTCCCACCTGTAGGGTTATCTGCAGACTGGGCAGTGTTTGGAGTCTTAGATTTCTTGTGTTACTCACAGATCGCCTATCTTAGAACTGCAGAAGCATAGTCTGAGTATTGCAGTCAGTACATGGTGACAGCCATTAGAGTTACTGACTTCATATCCCTCATACGACATATGTCACAACAAACCCTGCAACAACAGTAAATGTATGAGGGTATCACAGCAACATGCCAATATTGGCCCAGTGTTTGTGGCTCCAGCCACAAGTCTGTCAACCTTTGTACATATGTCATGCAGTAAGAGGTGCATATGTTCTGTATACCATTATTTATTGACATCATACCTGATAACAAGCCAGTCAGATATCAGACTGCTAGACATGTTATGTATAATAGGGCTTATTTCTGAGGACATAACCTGGGCATTCTGCGGTTGTGTGTACAGTACTGGGGTCTGTGTACTTATGGTGATTGTCGACAGTATGTGTATTCTGAATATGTACCTTGGCCTGTGCACAGACTGTGGTACATGCCTTTGTTCTTGGTCCTGCTCTAGCTGATGTTACATGCTGCTCCAGTGTATGGTACCCTATCAGCTCATATGTTTGTTGGGCCAAACAAACATGTGTCCCATATCACAGACAGGCATTGGACCACACTGTGTTGTGACCCAGTTTATGTAGGGTTAGTGTGTGAGTGGCACATATGAGGATGGTGTTTATCAGACAGTCCATATAGTGTCATATTAAGCTTGTGTACCATATGTGGCTGTGGCTGTGTTTACATTGGTTGTGGGTATGCACTTTCTCACAGGTGTCTGTTACTCTGTGCTGTGACATGCCTGTAGAGTCTGCTATATTTCCAGGTACATGTGTATTCCCCCATACAAAGCGTAGTCCAGTGTTGTGGCAGTCTGCCTGTAGTTTGCACAGTGCTTTGTCACATGCCTAGCAGCTTAGTGTAATTACCCAGTGTGATGTTATGTCCAGATATTTGCAAGACGTACTGCTGTCAGGTCACCATAACTGTTGTGTATTTCTGACAAAGCAGTGGGATTTTGTACAGATGTATGTCACTAACTACTGGGTAGTATGTGGCCATGTGACCTCTGCACCACCAGTTATGTGTCAGGACAGACAGGCGTGTGTGAATGCATAAACTGTGTGGGCATAGGTAGTCCAGTATTTACATGATATACCCATGAACATGGCTGTTAACATCCACATTGTCAGGCTTGGTCCACATGTCTCACACGAAGGGGATCTGTGTACACCTTTGGACTGACCAGAGAGTGCCAGACTGTCCAGATATATTGGCCATATCTTTACTGTAGTCCACAGGATCATTACTGTGCTATCAGTGGTACTGTACTATGATATCCTTAGGATGTCTGTCAGTAACCGATGGTGTACATGTCAAAAGCAGTTGTGACCTCCCACACACATGTCTGTTAAGACAACTCCAGTTACAGTAGCAACAGTCTACATATATACCTGCAATACATACATGACATTCCCTTGCACTAAGAGGTTGAGACTATTGCTGTTGAGGTAGGACTCCACTCCATGTTCTGAACATATGGTAAACATATATATATATATATATATATATATATATATATATATATATATATATAAAATACACACACACACACACATATATATATATCTATATATATATATTTATATATATATAAAATACACACACATATATATATATTATATATATATATATATATATATATATATATATATATATATATATCTCTATATATACAAACACATATATATATATATATATATATATATATATATATATATATATATATATATATATATATCGACATAAATACGTATATCTGTTTAGATATATATGCACATATAGTTATAGATATCTACATATATATCGACATCAATAGGTATATCTGTACATATATGATGTACATACATATATATATATCTATATATATATGTATATATATATATATATATATATATATATATATATATATACATACACACAAAGAGATCTATAAATGGCCATATATATGATGCACTATACAGATGTGTATGAATACATATATATGAATATATTTGTGTATATACATGTAGACATATATCTACATATGTATATGTATATATCCATATCCTTGTCATATATAAACATTACTGTTGTGTATACCTTCTCAAATGTATCACACCGTATGTATCTGATATGTTTATATTTAAATATAACAACATATGTGATGCAACAGTAATATCACTAACAAGTACTACACAATTGTAGAAGTCACAGCAATTGTTCAATACTATTCAATATGTGTACTGACAGATATATTGGAAAAACAACAACTGTCTTCACAGCTGTCATGGCATAGTGGTTAACTGTTGTGACTATAGTGTACAGGGTCTTGGGTTCAAGACCTGCAAGGTCTGTTTATTTTGTTGCTGGGCATAACAAGGGCTGCAGGATACAGAGTGGTTAAGGCACTTTTGAGCAGATTTAAGCCTGTTTGCGTAGGTTTGTGCGAAGCTAAGGGGTGCTAACGTATGGTTAAACGTATGGGCACTTACACCATGTAGGCTTCGCTTACCATTGCGCAAATCTGCTTAGCTGTTATATTGCAGCAATGCTGACACTTGCTAAGCATGGCTCAGCCCTAGTAACCTGTGCTCACATCCCGGTCTGATAACATAGTAGGGTAATGACATCTGTAATAAGTGTATGTAATGCCATGTACAAAACATGCGTCTATGTGCCATCATTACAGTAGCAAGGGGTGTGAGTGTCATGTCTGGGACACTCAAGTATATAAGACCTATACATCACTCTTATCCATGTGAATGTGTTACATACAAGGGTAGTAACCCAGGTTACGTGCCGTCACACTGGCATGTAGTGTATCATGCCATTACTACTGGTGACAGTGCTTTACTAAGCAAGAGTAGATTGCTAAATGTAGTACTGGCAACAAGCACCCCTGCATGCA
The DNA here is from genome assembly GCF_019279795.1 of Protopterus annectens. Lineage (NCBI taxonomy): Eukaryota > Metazoa > Chordata > Ceratodontiformes > Protopteridae > Protopterus > Protopterus annectens. The sequence goes on along the minus strand of NC_056728.1, from coordinate 1,303,647,962 downwards.
TAGATGGACTCTGAGGCCTCACTGTTGTGTTCCTGGTGTGTGAGCTGTGTCACAGTATATATCCCCTACTGGATAATCTGACATGTGGAAAGTAACTGTAGACTACTGTCTGTACAGCACATCAGTGAGGGCTTCCAACATGTAGTAATGGCATACATATTGGTATCAGATGTCTATCTGTTGACACATTCATCCTACTGCATAGCTAGTTGGCAAGCTGAAGTCTATCAGTCCCTGTACAGATGTGCAGATGGCAGGTATCCATCTTGGATATGTACAGGCAACCTATACTTGGCTGACACTGACATGTCTGCCCAGCTGTGTTATAACTGGCACAGATATAACACAACACCCTGTATGCACCACATGCCACGGGTACCTCCACTACACTACCACAGTCAACAGAACATGCTTGTGTACAGGTCTCCAACACAGACACTAACCATGTTTTGTAATACATGCTGCATATATGTCAACTGGATCGCCTCAGTGGCCATTTGCAGGAGGCACACAAAAGATTGGCTGATGTGTGTCTCCCTTACCCTGAGGGTCACCACAGTGGTATCTGTAGATAGATTGCCTGCTGGCACAAGGCAGGTGGCATGATACCACTGTACACACATCACCTACACTTCCCATCTCTCCATGGACAATAGGCAAGTACACACCTATGACCACCTGCAGCGATGCACCCCAGTACTGACAAATGTGAACATGTGCATTACTGAGGATATCAGTGTCCATGTGTTAGTACACCTGTAGTTGGGAATACCATGAATGGCTTCACATGCACTGCAACACCCATTGCCATAGTTAGACGTGGCTGCTGCTGTACCGGACATTACATGTACCTTGTTACGCTCCTCTCCTTAATGGCTATCTGAGCCTTGCAGTACCAGCATAACAGTGTTGTACAAATAGGGTGATAGGCATGGGATGCCCACTGAGTTCTGGCATGTGTGTGTATGTGTGCATGTGTGTATATCTGTAAGGTACAGCATTCCGAGGCCACATACTCCTATTACAATATGCATTGACACACAGTATTATGGATAGTGATGTTGCTGCCTATAGGTAAGGCATGACAATGCATCACCCTACTATGCTTGTGGCATGTGCATTAGATGCATATCCCTGTAGTACCACTGTTGGGATGGACAATGGGTTGTATTGCAGTCATGGTCATTGTCTGATAGTGGGTATGTCAGAGTGTCATCATGGGTTACAGTGTGTATAATATCCACAGTGGGGTGTGCGTGCTGTGTACACTGTCATTACACCATGGTACCCCAGTACATGTTCCATGTACCACTGTATGGTGACCACTGTCACCATCAACCATACAGGTAACTGGTAACACAATCCAGCTCAGTTATGCATGTACTGTGTGCAGCCTACCTGTAATACACTGGATATACTGACAAGTTAGTTAGCAGTGATAGGCCCAAGTCTCTTGGATGTGTGTCTGCCTGTTATGTGTCTGTTAATGTGTGTATGATGGTATGTCACAGTATGTATTGTCCATATACAACCATTACATCCCCCATTACCATACTGTACATTTCTGGGGATGTTCTGCATGTAACATGCAACTTGGAACACACCTCATCCTAAACACTGTGTGGTGTGTGCAATGAAAGCCACACACATCAGTAGCACTACATACCTAGGTAAGGGTCTAGTCCCAATGTTGCCAAGTAAGAGTGTGTGTGTATGTGGATGGATCTACATCAGGTTGCTGATTATACATGTGCCAGTAAGTCACCTGTCCATGTGGCATACGCAGTAACTATTATACAGACCTGTGACATGTGTTCAACTGTACCCAGGATATGTCACAGCCATGGTGTCACCACAGTGCCATACACCTTGTGGAATATAACTGCAGACAATCCTCCTGCTGACACATTTACACCTACAACACAAATGGATAACATTATGGAGACCACAATCACTCAGTGTTACTAACAGCTATAATGCATCATGGCTGGACAGCTACATTACCTGACATGTAAGCATTAAACATTACTGCTGACAACATGTTACACAGCAGTACATTGGTACACTGCAGTACAGTCACGGTGTGCATCAGAACCATATCAGCCTGTCCCTGCATCGATGTTATGGGTGACAGGGATGTGGCACAGGTATCATCATATGCACAGGATGTGTTGTTGGTTTGCCAGAGACTGAGGGTGAGCCATACATTTGACACCATGTGTTTGGGTGAGGGGTGTAATTAGCTGATATGGGTGTGGTGATGTGTGTGTAGGTATGGGGTTGCCCTAGGTGTGTTTGTATAGAGTGTGGGTGTGCATTCACACAGTACTGCCATATGGCTGCCCTATACAGGTGTTAGGTGCTTCTTGGACAGCTGCAGACCATACCTTGCAGGGTGTGAAGTTCACCGCCTTTGGCCATTGACACGTAGACTGCCAGGGGTTCCATGGGCACATCCAGATACAGGCCTTGATGTGCTACTCTACCCTGATGATGACATATGTCTGCTGAAACCAGGTCCTTCCTGGGACTGGCCAGGGCCACGTGCACATGGCCTGCTGTAGTGTGGTGGGGACAGTGCCCCCCTGCAGTGCTGGGGCTGGTACTGCTACTACGGGAGTGCCTTGGTGTCCTTGCATGTCCACGGTGACCACCAGCTGTTGGTATTGCTGGCCTACGTCCATGTGGCCATTGCCCCACTCCCATCACATGTTCTAGCATGGACAATCCATGGTCAATGAGGCCCTCCATTTCACCCAACCATCTATCCATGATCTTGGTATAATCACAGAGAGCACCTGCAAGTTCATGGAAGTTGCTGCTTACAGATGAGAGAGCAGCCCTCCTCAGCCTCAGGCCCTGTCTGGTGTACAGTTCCATACATGTCTGCACCCCCATGACAGTCTGAAACATGCGCCTGGTAGTACCAGTTGTGGCACTTCTGCCAGGGGCATGATGACCAGTGCCCCTCCCATGAGCACCCCAGTGCATCTGCCTATGGGGTGCCCTGCTGGACATCCGGCTATGCCTGCTGTGTCCAGACACAGCAGGCATGACACCACACTCTCCTGTGCACTGCCACCAACCACCAACTGTCCCTCTGCTATGGTCACTGGTGATGGGGTATTTATAGGCACTGTGACTGTGTGCGGGGTTGGGGTGGCTAACAGGGGGATGTCAAACAATGGTGCAGTTTCAGCCTCTGACAACCCCGCCTGTGCCTCAACAGTCCTATCATCATCTTCGGTGTCTGTATGGGTACCAACATCAGATTTCATGCAGTAGGGACCCTGACCCACCTCGACACCTGTGGGGGAAAACAAGAAATGAACTTTAAGACCTGTACGGCATTGCATAATAGTACACACACACACACACACACACACACACACACACACACACACACACACACACACACACACACACACACACACACAAACTCCTTGAAATTCCACCATAATACCTACCTGTCCCTGTGTTTACAGACAGTCCCAAGTTTATTCACGTAAGCTCCCCATCCTGCATCACAGTTGGTAACATACACACATTAATACCACTCATTAAGGTATCATTCCTCTAAATGTCTAGACAAGTGATCACAACACAAGACCTGTTACTCCATTACCTCCTTGATTTGAGTGGAGTAGGTTTTAAAAGGCCTCACTGCTGTCATCCAGTGTTCACCCTGGGTATGTCCTGACATCGTGAGCATGGCCCCCATATGTTAGGAGCTACTACGTTCACTCCATAATGTCACTCATTGGAGTGCCATATGTAACTGTTGCTCAGTACATGCCAGATCTGCTGCTCAATCAACTTATCATGTGGACAACAGTAATATATGGATACACTCCCTGGTGTTGTCTAGTAATTCCCCAAATGCATCTGTAGTGCTGCATACGTGGGTAGTCATTCACCTTTCTGCTGATTGCAATTTTAAGGGTATACCTGGTGTCTAGTTTCTCTCCCACTGCATGTTCCATGCTACAGACCTTATTATACTATCAGCTGTCCTGTGATTACATATCAGAAAAGTATTCCTGGTGTCTCATGTGCCAGTTCATGTCCATGCACTGCACGATTCCAAAGGGAAGTACTGACGTATGAACAACCTACAATCACACATGTGCAAACATGGACACCCACACAAGCACACACACATGCACACACACATACTACATGCATCAACCTCCCTCCACTCCACCAGATTGCACTTACAGAAAAAATAACCCCCCCCAAACACACACACACACACACACACACACACACACACACACACACACACACACACACACACACACACACACACCTACAGGTGAGGTTGCACAAAGATAGTACACACAGACCTCCCATTATCCATCTGTCAACATGCATAACATATGGTACTCAACAGCATGCAGTGCAGCTATAGTCAATCCATGCTAGCAACAGTATACATGGGTGTGATGTATGGGCTGTGTTAGTAGGTGATGCCCCTTCCACTGGAAAACAGTGCACCCATGTACACAGTATTGCTGTGCACATGTTCTGCACCCTGCCATGTATTGTGCTCCATACCTCACAAGTGTACAAACCATTGTTGAATGTGTATTATTGTGTCAGTTATGTCTGCTCTAATGTTCACAGCCCCTATGTGTTTGTCCGACACATACCTGGGATGATATGTGGACAGATGTATTTTATGAATGCCTGATGTCTGATTTACAGATCTCAACATCAGCGGTGCATGTATGACCAATACGATACTATTACACTGACAACTGTCAAACCTTACCATGGCTATGGGGAGTGTACACACCCTTATTGATATGATGCACTCGTCCTTTATATGCCATGGGACCATATCACCGCATATGTTAACATTACATGAGCCTGATATGAGACATATGTCCTGTACATTCACATGCAGTGTCTAACAAATGTGTTAGGTGTGCAGATGCTGACTACGATGCATACACTTCGTGGGTGCATATGGGTGCAAGCCCTTATCAGATGGTTTATTGCACCTATTGTTATGTGTATTACAGCAGTCACTATTTTTAGCAGTGGTATACTAACATGGACCATCTGCATTTGCCAGTATATGGTCAGTCTGCCCTACACATGTCCTCCAACTCTGCATGATTGCAAGGTCAACTCATGTGCACATCCCTTGGAGGTCACACACTGCCGTCACTATTGCTGTGGATTCAGGGTTACATCTGCTACAGTTCCTGAACGTGACTATGTGCAGATACAGCCATTCGTAGCATCCTTAGGATCACTGCTGCAGTGCACTGGTGTGTCATGATGACAACCCCCTCCCCACCTTCAGCCATTTTACAGATGCTTGACAACTATGGCCTACACATGTGTGTCAGTTTGTAGTGTCCCAAACACTGAACACCACGTGTAACAGCCTAATCCCAGCTAATGACTGGCAAACATACAGATGTACACTGGCACCGGCACAGTACAGATGGGGATGGTGGGCCTGAGGTGGGGTGAGGCATTGGTTGTGCAGCATCTGTATCTTACATGATACTGTCTGTAGGTGTCCAACGTGGCCATGGTACACTAGTACACATTGCAATGCATGACTGTTGGGAAACTCTTCTGTTATGCATACACTACCTGTAGAGAGGCCTGGCTGATGTTTCCTGTGGTACAACTGTCACATCTGATTACCCTAACCCATAGGCCACATGCTTGCAGAGTCCAGGCAATTGTTGACATGGGTACTGCACAGCCAGTACTTGCTGGACATTCCTGCAACCCCCTCAGTGTTGCGCCATGTTACTGGGCAGCCCGCATGACCAGGTTGCTACATGTGACATAATTTGTCTTGGATGGCCATTTGTTTATTTCCTACATCATTCCTGTCCCATACATCCTTACCACTTACATGACATTCTGCACTGTTTGCCATGGCATATGCAATGGTGAGGTATGGCTACATGTCCAGCTCATGGGTGCTACCTGTTAAGTATGGGGCCCATGCCATGTCACGTAAGATATGTGCAAGCCACACCTGCCTCTGTTGCAAGTAAGTGTGCACATTTGATGGCCAAACATCTTGCACAGCATACCAATACATGGTGTGACATTGGGGAGGTGGACTTACTGAAAGGTGCATTTCCATGACAAATGCATGCAGTCAGTACCTCAACAGCTGCCTCCACTATATTTTATCTGGAGTGTGTGCACACATATGCTTCCAGTGTTTGTGAAGGGATGTATTTCCCATATTTGCTGCCCTAACCAGTGATTCTGTATTACACACTCATTGCTCATGTTGGGACCACATTTCAGTTGTTAAGGGTTGTGGACAACAGTATTATGATATGCCGTAGTGTAGATCTGTAACAGTTGCCACTGTCATACTGGTATATACACTGTTGTAGCACTGTATAAGGGTGATGTTTCACACATGTTCCTACTGTAGGTCATGTGTCCCACCATTATGTTCATCCCTGTGGACACATTTCACAATGACAGGATGTAAGTTATATTGCAGGTGTCTGACATACCCTTCAGATACACCAGCATGGTCCCCACTGTGATGCAGTGTAGTTAACAGCAACAATATGTGAACATGTACAGCATGCATTATGGGTAGGTATGTTAGATGTGTGCATGGAATATACCATAGCTATTACATGACCAGTGTATTGGCAATCATGAACATAAACCATACTCACCAGCTAGAGGCTGCTGCCTTGGTGATATACCAGAGGGACCTACGTAAGTATGTGAGAGATGAGATATCAGTAGCCACAGCTGTGGCATTGCTACAGGGTGGGTGCAGCATTATCGTACATCAACAGTACAAGTCCACAATACTACAGCTTATGCACATCTGTTTATTACTACTACTACTACTACGCAGCAGACCCTATATATATATATATATATGTATATATATATATATATATATATATACATGACATCTCACATCTACCTGTATAGATGCGGATGCATACACAACAGTGGTCTACTGATGTGCCCATGCGGACTTACCTGCACGCTCCTCAGCTGGTGTGTGGGTAGCACCCACCTCCACTATGGTCTCCACCAGTTGTTGCATGTGCGGGCGGGCATGTGCCATAAGGCTGGTGAGGAGCTTGGGGGGATGGATGACATGACCCCCCTGATGCAAGGTGATCCCCCCGGACTGCAGCAGCATGCCGATGGGCATTGCGAAGCAGGTCACTGCAATGATGCCAGACCTGCTCATAATTGTGGTTATGCAGGCCGACATCATTGACCCTGTGGACTAGATCATTCCACAGAGTGGTCTGCTCCTGCTGCTCATGGGCTGTCCTGCCAAAGAGCACCTGGTAGTGCTGTACCATGTGGTTCACAGTGACCTCATTTTCATCCGCTGAATACACTGGTAACTATCCGTGTGACATCTTGCCTGGAAACATAAAGATGGAAACAGGTATGAGCAACTCATACAGCAAGATTACCATAGTTCTTAATACACATCTCTGTCTCCCCCCCACCATATCTGTGACAACAAACTGTTCACACAACTCAATAGGTATGGCTACAGCTTACCTACCATTGGGACATATATCGTATTATACCACGCTTTGTGCTATGTGTTTGTAACCATGTTCCCTGCGGGGACACTAACATTGCTGGCCTGTTAGAGACAATGTCACCTGCATACCATTGTAAGGGTCACTATGATTCCATATATGCATGTGATATATTTGCTATGTGATTGCTGCATATCTGTTGTTATGTGTTATTCGGGATATCTATGCATGCTGTTGGACATGATCTGGGATTGTGTGGACTATTACTACCCACATATGTTCTATAACAGTGACACAAGAGAATGTTTAGGGAACAGTTGCCAGCAGAACCACCTATTTCACCTCATCTGGCCTTGTTACCAGGCCACATCACATGTAGGACCCACCCTCGGGCCTCCTCATCTACTGGTCCAGCACTACCTTCAGGTGGAACCACCTCAAGAGATGGTGTCCCCCCCCCGGGGGCACACACAGACATGATCCTGTCATGCGAGGTCAGGTCCAGGGTCTGTTGCATAGGGAGCTCCACAGAGACTTGTGGGATGTGCTATAGCACCTTGAGGCCCTCAGTACACATTCACAGGGTCCACATGCTCCTCCTGCTCAGCCTCCAGGCCAGGCACCTTCAGGGCCGTGAAGCTGCTGTTGTGACTAGCAATGGGTGGGGGCCTTGTTCCCATTGTTTCCATATGGGGGTTCATGGGGCTTCCACATCGCAGACCACAACCACCATCCAGGATGTTTGCCCACAACATGTGTTATATACCACCACTGTAGGCTGTCCTCTCTTTCTAACAACCCAACCCATCTCCACAAATATACCTGCTATCCTTCCCCAAATTCCCATTCCCACCTCCACAGACAAGGGCAATGTGGTCCCAACAAGGGATTCACATGTGACATAACTATCTATGTTGCACACTTACAGCTGTGTATATAGGTGTGTATTGATATGTGTGATGTTCCCTCACACATAGCATACAGTACTGTGATGGACATATAGGGGCTATGTATTTATATATATGTGTATGTGTGTGTGTGTGTGTGTGTGTGTGTGTGTGTGTGTGTGTATGTGCGTTTGTATATATGTAGACATACATATATATATATATATATATATATGCAGATATATATTATGTTGTATATATATATATATATATATATATATATATATATATATATATATATATAAATATATGTGTGTGTATATGTATACATATAGGTGTTTGTATATCTGTAGACATATGTGTGTGTGTGTATATATATATATATATATATATATATATATATACATACACACACACACACACACACACACACACACACACACACACACACACACACACACACACATGCCTATATATATGGGGTACATTCAGACATCAGGTCCACAATCTCTAACTCTCCTTCCTGCACAGCTGCACTGTTCTGCTATGCTCAACACAGACAGGTGCCACATATGGACGCAGCCTAACATTAGGGGGGTATATAAAGGGACAGATTGCAGGTAAGCCTATTACATACCTATGGCATTTCAGCATGCTCCGTTACATGTTAACTTGAGTGTCCTGCAAGTGGTGGACCCTGGAGCCCACGTTATGGCATTACTTTCAGCACCAGCTATTGGCCACAGTAATATACATACTTTCCATTACAAAACACACACTATGATGGATTACGTCTTGTCAGTCAGTGCTGCTCTGCACAGTTGACAGGTATGGCCCACTACACACGGGGACAGACTCTATTGTCCATAGCAGTTGTTCAGCTGAACATCATCTATCCCATTATTATGGACCAAGGACTGCATGTGAATTACATGCATATATACTTCACATACCTGTTGTGGGAATATACTTCACATACCTGTTGTGGGAATGAGGTCTGCTCTGAATAGTTTCCTTGTAAGGATTGAATTTCCCTCCTTTGGCTTGGCCTTTAGCCTGCTGTCCTTCTCCATTTGTTTGTTTCATTCTCATTCTCTCTCTCATCCCCCCCCATCCCACTCTCCCCTCTCATTCTGTCTTTCTCTCTCTCTCTCTCTCTCTCTCTCTCTCTCTCTGTGAGTAGTGTTGTATGCATTCTATAGCACCAGTGTTACAGGATTTGTGTGTACATACTCATTTAACATGGAATGCAGTCTGTCTGCATAGCTCTCAACTGTGGGCCTATCCACTTGATGGCCAGAGGTGTGCCTGTTATGTCTTGTCTGTCCACCACACAGGTCTTGTGTCAGATATATCACTGGCATATTGACATATATATATATATATATATATATATATATATATATATATACATACATATATATGTAGACATATAAATCTATAGATGTATGCATATGTATATATATATATATATATATATATATATATATATATATATATATATATATATATACATATATATGTAGACATATAAATCTACAGATGTATGCATATGTATATAGATATATATATATATATATATATATATATATATATACATATATATATATATATATATATATATATATATATATATATATATATATATATATATATATATATATATATATATTATATATACATTTATATATATATCTTTAGATATAAATACACACACACACACACACACACACACACACACACACACACACACACACACACACACACACACACACACACACACACACACACATCAACATGTTTACATACATTTCCTGTACTGTTGAATGATTGTGCTGGATGATATGTTTGTGAAAACATCAGAGTTATGTATATCTCACATGGCTTAGTGGTAAATCACTTTGGCTATGGTGTGTAGGATCCTGGGCTCAAGCCTTGCAGAGGCTGTTTATTTTGTTTCTGGGCAGGACAAGGGCCATTGGATACAGAGTGATTAAGGCACTTTTAAGCAGCTGTAAGTGGGTTTGCGTGGGTTTGCGTGGAGGTAAGCAATACTAACTTCTGGTTACAGTTTCTTATATTGACTTAGCTTCTCAGTTGCTTAACCTGTGTAGGCATCACTTACTCCTACGCAAACAAGCTTAAACCCGCTTACTGCTGCTTATAAGTGCTTAGTCCCGCTTACCCCCGTGCTAATTTCTTTAAAAGAAATGAAAAAGGGCTGATCGAAAGTGGTGAAAAAGGGCCACAAAGAGGGAAAGACAGTAGGGAAAATAGCTAGAGATGTGCAGGATGGGTGTAGGAAAGGGCCATACCTGCCCATTTCTTCTACAGCAAAAGCTGTGCATATACACTGAATTTGGAGATAGAGTTGGACACTCAAACCCCTGAGAGAGTGGTGAGGACAACAATAATATGTTGTGAAGCCAGTTAGACCAGATTACATGTGTGCAAAATGGACAGCTATGTATGGGGCGAGATTTTTTTTGGGAACTGATTGCCCCTTTTTTTTTTCAGGTGAGAGTGGGATGTTGGGGAGGGATAGTAGGTATATTTGGGGAGGTAGATTGGGTAGGTTAACAGATAAGACACATACAGGGGCGGTATATGACACATGTGGGGGGTAAACACCTTGATGGGGAGGGGTGTTTGCAAATTGGAAGCCCATGAGCCCCCTAGTGGAAACAGTGGGAGTGAGGTCCCCACCCATGGGCAGTAACCACTACACCTTCGCAGCCCCGAAGGTGGCTGTGCTGGGGGTGGAGTAGGAGGGCCAGGCCGACCCTCTAGTTGTGACATGCAGCCCTCAAGCTGGTGTAGCAGATCTCCGAACTCCTTGAGGAGCTCGCTATGCACCACGCCCCGGGCCTGGCGACGGGTGACAGTGTCCTGTCTGCACCTGATCCCGGGGGGGGGCATCCCCTGAGGTGGTTCCACCAAAAGGTGGTGTAGGACCAATGGATAAGGTGGTCCCAGGGTGGGCCCCAGATGTGCTGGTGCCTGGTGCCATGGCCAGCTGAGGTGGGACAGGTGGGTCCACCGGGACCGGCCTTCCCAAAACTGCTATAGACTTTCAATTTTACAACATATGTGGGTTAGTAATAGTCAACACATTCCAGGATTAGGTATAACAGCATGCATAGATATTCCCATTAACCCAAAACACCAGATATGGAACAGTTGCATAGCAAACAGAACACATGCATATATGGAACCACATTGTCTATTACAACAGCATGCAGGTACATTGATAGCAGCATGCCACCAATGTGGGAGTATTTTAACATGGCACATGTATAGAAACAAATTTAAATATTTATCAAACAATAGGACATATGTCCCAACAGTAGATTTAATGCAACATATACAGATTGAGTTGTGTATTTAGTTTATTGGTGCAGATATGGTGTGGGGGGGGGGTAGAAATATGTCAATTAACAACTAGTATATTCCTGTAGTTTTCATTACTTTCCTAGTCAGTGCTGTGATCTGTACCTTACAGGTATTAGTACACTACCCTATCGCCTTTGTTTGGACAGTGGTATGGATATAGACAACTATATACATGAACTGAATTGTACCTGTAGTATACACCTCTTACCTGGTATACCTGTGGAGGTATTGTTTGTTAACACTACCTAACTGTTTCTACACATATTTCGACATTCCAGGTTGATGTTATACACATACCTGTCCATCTCTTATTGCACACACTCTGGGCATGTCTTGACCACATGCAGTTGAACCGGGACATATTTTGACTATTGCCCTGTTAAACCTTTGGCGAATTGTACAATGACAGATTTGTTTTCATTGACATTTTCCAAATATGTACAGGCCTAACAGTCAGTTATATGACATGAAATGCTGCCTACATGTCAGAGATTAGCACACTGATATGCCAGGGTGACAGGGTAACAGCTGGAAGATATGGGCCGATTAACTGGACATTCTGGACAATTCTGTACACTTGTGGGGTATGATTCTGCATACAGCTTACTACCTATCCCATGATTCCAACCATTGCTGTGTCTGCTGTCAATAAAACAGTGTCCATCACAGTTGAGTGTGCTATATATATATTGCTGTGTATCTCTTGTCTGATTTTTGTCTATAATTCTCCTGTGGTTTTACAATCTGACCTTGTAATTACAACACTCTTATACAGGATTTCCTAGATAGTTTTATTATGTAGCACAATGTGGGTGACAGTGATGAGTAATACCTTATTATTCAGAGCAACTGCAACACTAACAATGCCATACAATTCCAGAGTAAACAGTACCAGTACAGGATATCAATCTTATTTCTAGGCACAGTTTTCCTATCTGACAGACCTGTGGGGGCAATGTTTGTTAGCACTACCTGAATGTTGCCACACATATTACCAGATTCCACATTAGTATTATGCACATGCGTCTCACTCTGTTACTGCACACACTTTGGTCACAGCTTGATAACATGGGGGTGGAGATGGGACATACTTGGCTTATTAATCTCATAACATTTTGGGGAATTGCTAGGGTGACAGGTTTGTTCCTATAGATGTCTGACAATCAGTTGTATTTCTTATTTGCTGCCTAAACATCTGGGATCATCCCACTGATTTGCCAGGGGGACAGGCAGCAGATATGGGCCAGTTTACTGGACATTCTGGACATATCTGTACAGTTGTGGGGTATGATTCTGCATACAGCCTACTACCACTCCCAGGATTCGAACCATGGCTGTGTGTGCTAAAATACAATAGTTCACATCTCAGTTGAGTGTGCTATTTGGATTATGTTGTCTGTCTTTTTACTGTTTTCTGTTTATGTCTCTCTCAGTTGTACTATATGACCTCTTGGGATTACAACAGTCATATACAGACATTCCTACACATTTTACTTATGTAGCACAGTGTGGGTAACAGTGCTTAATACAACAGTACTATTAAGAGATTGCAACTCTACATTACCATATGACACCAGAGTAAACACATGCAGTCCAGCAGTTAGACCTTTATTGTCAAGCTATTATGCTTTTACTTACATACAACCTATATGAGACTCTTCCTGCCATATTCTCTGGTGTATGCAGTACATGCTTTAAACAATGCAGGTTTTATACAGGCAATGAACTTACTACTACTTTTGTATTTATTTTCTATGACAGTACATGCAAGAGTATTACTAACCTACCTTGAGTCGCAACCGCTGCAATCTACAGGCATGGGCTTCCTGGTTTGCAGCCCACTCATCTGCCACTGTGAAAGACATAAGAGGAATATTTAGCCATACCTATCCATGATATACATGAGCTGCCAATTATTAAACAAGTAGTGGACTGATACTTACACACGGCTGGGACATCCCCTGTCCTCCTAGCCTCTTGGATCCACTGATCCAAGAGATCCCCCTTTCTGCGCTTCAGGTTGGCATAGTGATGCCTGACCTGCTCACCAGTTCGGAATATGCCAGTGGCACTGGTGAGGTCATGGGCGTGATGGTCCCAGGCTTCTGCTTTGTATTGGGAACCCTGGTACTGGCCCTGCAGCAGTCTCTGGTCATGGTCTTTCACAAGGAGTCCTGCCATGACTCTGGACTCCTGGATGCCAAAGCGCTGTGCCTGGAAGTGCACCACCTCTCCAATACCACTCATAGTGCCTACAGGAGGAAGCTGCAACCAGTTATGTGGTGTATTTCCACCTGTGGGGTTTAAATCGGGCCAATTACCCATACTTTGCCGTGATTGTACAGTTTTGAAAATGCTAAGCTATGGGGAAACCTGCTTACCTAAGGTTGGCATTGCTTAAAGGTGTATACCAATGGGCAAACTGATTTAGCTGGTCTACACATTGCTTATACCTAGTAAGCAGGGCTGTGCAAAGCTTAGCATTGCTTAAATTTTACTTTGCATACTATTTGCTTTTTGGCATTGATTTATTATTGATTACATGTTATATATGTGTTTGGTATCCATGATTCATGTGTACGTGCACTTTATGGGTTTGTTGTGTTTATTAGGGAATTTCTACACTTTATCACAATGACACCTCAGATCTGGACTTAATGCAGTACTCCATTTCACATATTCATGTTATGTAAAAGGTTATACAACATAAAACTGTATATACATTTCTTTCACATGTTACATTTAATATTCCTATAGTGAGGATCTGTTTGGTGATACCTCAGTCTTATGTATTGCTATGATTGCTTAGTGGTTAACTACTGTGAATGTAGTGTACAGGGTCCTGGGTTCAAGATCTTCAAGGGCTGTTTATTTTGTTTCTGGCCAGAACAGTGGCTGTTGCATACAGAGTTATTAAGGCACTTTTAAGCAATTGTAAGCGGGTTTGCATGAAGGTAAGCAATGCTAACCTCCGGTTACATATGCTTACAGAGAGTTAGCTTCAATATTGCTTAACCTATGTGTGCATTGCTTACCCCTGTGTAAACGGGCCTAAACCCACTTACTACTGCTTAAGTATGCTTACTCTTGCTTAATAGTGCTTACTCCTGCTTACCACCGCACTAATTTAGACAGTAATGTCAAATAGTTCTTGGGAAGGTGGTGGATTTGGAAACTGTATTGATTTATCATTCATTACACATTTTACCTTCCATTTGTATCCCTGATTCCTGTGTACATATACTGTATGGGGCACTTGTGATTATCTGTGGACTTTACAACATTATGAAAATGACACCTCACATCTGCATTTAATGCAATACTCCTGTTCACAAATAGGTTATGCAACAAAAAATATTGGTCATAAAGTGATTTGACATGGAAAATGGAATGTACTGGAGTAGGACTCGAACCGGGAATGATTGCTCATAAGGCGAATGCTCTGCCCACTACACTATTGCAGTACTGCTTCATTTGCATATATCTTGCTTTTTATCCTCTTGTGCCATTTAAGCTGCATTAAACGTAGCTAAGTGATGGGCAAACCTGCACACCTATGGCTGAATTTAATCTGTTTCATAAAAAAAAAAAGAACTTTATATTTCATGTTTTAACTATTGCTCTTATAAGCATGGGGGGATGTTGCTGGGGGTATGCGAACACCTATGAGCGGTCTCACTCATTCTCTTCCAAAACTGCTGTTCTTGATTGCAGGGGCATGTATATTCTGAGAGCTTTGTTCGCAGACATGCCCCCTGTACTCGTACATGCTCTGTGTTCATTTAGGAGCTCAGGCAGCGTGCCTTCATTGATATGCATGGTGCGCTGCCATCCTGCTCCTAAACGGCCACTTCCATCCTGCATGGAAGGATAGTGAATCTGGGTTTTTTTCCCTCCTTTCCTCAACACCACTACTGGTGTTCCCTAAGGATCCATCTTAGGGCACCTGCTTTTCAGCATTTTCATTAATGATTTCCACTCGACTCTCACTCAAGGCAGAGTCATCCAATATGCAGATGATTCTACTATCATCTGCACTACCAATTCTCCACCCAAACTCCTGAAACTTACCCAGTCAGTTCTCAGCTCCACTGAAATCTGGATGGCTAACAACCACCTTGCCTTAAACCCTAAGAAAACTGAACTTGTGCTATTCACCCCAAGAAGACCACTACTATAAACAAAGACTTTTTCTCTATGCTCTCCCAAGATAACACTATCACTGAGGTTGCCAGACATACTAAACTTCTAGGTGTCCCTCTAGATGAACACCTAACTTTCAACATACATATTCACAGCAACATCAGAAAAGCACACCAGAAATTGGGCATGCTATACCTTCACAAAACATTCCTCAATTACTCCCCCAAACTAGCCCTCACCTCCTCCTTCCTGCTGCCCTGTCTTCTTTATGGTGCTCCTCTCTTTACCAACATACAGGCCAATCTTAAATCCAAACTAGACTCATGCTATAACAAAATTGCAAAGTTTGTCACTAATGGATGTCACTTATCTCACCACTGTGCCTCTCTTCAATTACTAAATTGGCTAGAACTTCCTCATCATCTTACATATATACAACTAACAACTGTTCACAAGCTAATATTCAATCCATCCAGCTGCCCTACCCTTTCTTCTCTATTTACAGTATACTATCCTAATAGACCTCTCCACTTTGAAAATCAAATGCTCCTGCAAGTAGAAAAACCTAACCTCACCGCAGGTCAAATGTTCCACTCCTTTTCCACTGCTAAACTATGAAACTCTCTCCCACTTTCTCTTAGATCAACTAGCAATGCATCCTTCTTCAAAAAATTTTTAAGACAACATCTTTCCTCCTACTGGCTATGCTCATGTTCTAGTTCCTCACAACCTATAACCTGACTTTATCTCTCTCTTGCCACTCCTCCCTCTCCTACCTCCATTCTATATTACCATCTAAAACTTAACCTTTATCCCTGGATGATAATCTAATTCTCTACCTATGTATACATGTGCTATCAGTAGATATATTTATGTACAGCTGCACTGCATTCTTACTTTGTAAAAAAAACTTTTGTTTACTGTTTGAAATCTTGTTGTATCTACCACTGGAGTTTTTTTTTATCAAATATATGCATTGCATACATCTTTGTGGAGCTTTTCTCCCCAGGCCTCCACTGAAAATGGGTATTTTTTGGCCCAGTGGACCTTCACAGTAAACAAATGCAAATAAAACAAATAAATAAATAATATCGGTCATGTCATGAAGAACACTTTTGAAGGGCTTATAGCACATTCGTATCATAAGGGACATGGATGCCCTACCTTGTAGGACAAGGTGTGAAGAAGGTGGCCCTCTGGGTGTGCCATAACTATAGTCTGTCTGTAAGCCACTGCTGTCTGACGCATTTGTCTGACCGACAGATGTTACCAGATTCAAACTCCTGCCTTTTATAGTAGGCTCTCTCCAGACTTCTGCATTGACTGCATGAACTGCATGAGATAGCAGTGTAGGCTGTCACAAATAACCAAAATGAATGTGTACATTATGAAAGTAATTCTGAACATAATATGAACAATCAGATTTAGTCCGACTGCTGCGCATGTTATTGCCAACACAGCAGTGAGCAGTGCAATATCAATGCTTCTTTGACAATGAAACTGCTTCCATCACTGTCTCAGAACTGAACTGCAGTCTATCTTTGCAGGCATGCTATACAAACCAGTATTCAATGCACATGCCACAGGAGCAATCACAGCATGACATGCCCCAAATAAAAATTTCACTGCCATACAATCACAACCAGTAATAATATAGCACTGTCCAACATAAAAATGGATAAGAATACGACGATACAATGGTACTTATGTAACATCAGTACATTCATATAATGTTGCTCTTTCAGGAACTGAACAACGGGCTATGTGATTCTACTGACTAATGACATGTAGAGGAACCACAAGTACCACAGTGGAAGTCTTAACACAACTGTGGCACTCTACTCATACTAACTTACTGCATCAGATGTACAGTATGCGTTGTAAACAATCTTTTTGAGATAAAAGGGATGGTGGAGGCCTTTCCCACTGTAAGTGGACACATTATTACTGTGGTGGATGTCATTCATGCATTATACTATAAGGTCCGAAAATGCTAACAGGCACTGAATGTGGATGTTGAATACATATGCATTGGACAACAGAAAATACATGATATTATACAAGACGAATAAACCACGGTAGAAGTGTCACTATAATTGTCAGATATGTTGGCATGTGAGGGGATTACTTCATGTTATTTTTGCAAAGGAGATATGCGCCTGTAATTGATGTACTAAGTCAGCAACATATAGAATGTCATCTCAGTCTCTCATGCCAAAGGATTACACTTCCTGCATATATAATGTAAGGAAAATGTAATCATATGTCATCATTTTTCTGAATAAAAGCATTGCTATGTGAAAAACTGCATAGCTTTTTGTAAGAGTAATCAACATCTATACATGTACACAACAGATGTATTTGACAGCAGTGTTAGTGACTTGTACAGTCACAATAAGACTGACACAACATAGTTTTTGCAGTAATGGCTGGATTTGAACTATCTACCCAAGATCACAAGCTAAACAATGCCTGAACTGCAAGCACCACACAACATATTGAGGTACAGCTGGGACAGTGCAAATTTAAATCAATGACATCACCACTGTTTATTCGCCGGATGTTTATGCTAAAAGGTGTTTGAAGTTCACAATAACTGCACAGCTACACAGTATATATATTTATGTGGGTCTACTGTCTTTAAATGAAATTATGTTTGAATGAAATTTACTTACCCGATCCCATTTCTACGAAGCTGCATTGCACCGAATGCACGGACTGCCGAATTTCTTTCCCTGTAATCACTGTAGAGCAAACATACATTAAACATCTGAATTAACTAAGTCAACATCATTCTGAAATCAAGATCAGCTGCTTGCAAAAGTATTTCAGACATACAAACGTGCAACCTAAAACAATAATCATTTGATTTTCTTTTTTATTTTACTCTTTGAGCTCAGCGGTGACAAGGTGAAATTAACTGTAGATGGCAAAGTATTAGCACGCGTGTAATCATATCTTGAAGAGCTGAACTTAGAATGGGAATAATAGAATTTTCTGTTGCTCTGCACCAACTTTCACACAAGGATCAGTATAAATGATCACAGTGCACAGATACACATTGGTGTGAAGCATGACAGAGTAAAGTCTCTGAAGGCAATAAAATCATAAGCTATAGCCATAAGCTATGTATTTCCATTTAGCCCTAGTTGCATTTGTTGCCCAGCACCAGACATTGTGCAAATGCAGAAGTAAAATAATAGGGAAGGGAGAAGATACATATGAGCCTATACCTCACTGACCTTCTTCAAGCACAACCTTGATGAGTGGATGGGAAACCACAAATTTGTCCCAGGGATTCCACCTTTGTCCATCATTGACAAGGGCAACAGGTGCTGACTGAGGTTTCTTTTTGGGGGATAAACTCTTAGCTAGGCTTGTAAGGGCCCCAGGGCCATTAGCCTAGTAACCTCCTATGATCGTATGATCCTATGATCAACAGGGTGAGTTGGAGGAAGGATCAAAATAGCTTATGACAGAAGGATAATGGTGGCTCATAACAATATGTAGACAACAGGTACACATAAAATAGTTCACCAAGAATGTCAGTAACACTTAGCTAATTGCTGGATTAGAACTCCTAAAATTAGTCAAAACTCTCTCTATCCATGTGAGCATTAGCTCAACAGGACACAAAGAAATTACAACTTCACAACATTTAAATAAAACAGCTGAAGCTCAGTGATAACTTAATGCTGCAGAAAGGTGAATATATATATATATATATATATATATATATATATATATATATATATATGTACAGAGAGAGAGAGATGCAGAGAGGAGTAGTAACAATATGTTTTGTGGGACATGTAGGAACACCTGCATGATTTGTTACTCTTACTTATTAAATCATCATTATTCTATCATGCTTTGTACAATCAAGTGCTTGCTATAGGTACAAATAAAGGATAGGAGAGTGCAATACACATGAAGACATAAGAAGGATAAGGCTGGCTTAATAAGGCTCCCTGTAGGGCCTGCAGTGTCTTTGCAAATGAGGTCTTGCTGCACTGTTAAAATGGTATGTCAAGAAAATGTTTATATGGATATAAATACAGACATTTGCAGTTAAATGTATGATAGGAATATGAAATGCCATGAATTAATAAATTGACCTACAGTTGTAATCAAACACTATGCAAAAACATCAGGCCACAAACGGGGTAATTATCTCAACATGCCACAATGGAATTCTGACTTTACTACATCAAGCATTAACTGCATCACAGCACTGCCTTTTGTCTGCCTTTACTCTGCATTATCATAGAACAGCAGATTTAAGCACATTTGCACAAAAGTAACCAGAACACTGCAGATTAAATTGAAATCATCAGCTTTTATAATAAGAAAACAGCAATCACTCTCACTCAACATTGCTGTGATATGCCAACCTCTGCACAAATGTCAAGGACAGAAAGTGAAGGCTTTCCCATGGGCCATTTCTGGCCATGTGTGTTGTGTGTGAATCTATTTTTTGGCCAGATTAAATGTGTGAAGAAGGGGTGGATAGGACAGTGGTGAAAATGGGGTTGGGAAGCAGAGGATAGAACACAGGAGAAAAAATACAGGAATTTGCAGGAGGGTTGTGTAAGAGCACCATAGATATTCACTTCTTCATAACATAAATGTACAATTGTATATGCAATTTCATGACTTTGGAGAGCCATTACACCAGTGATGGGTGGCAACAACATAATAATGTTGTATTGCTAATTAGACCAAATCAACTGTGTCAAGATGACACATAGGTGAAGTAGAGAGCTATATATGGAATGTAATTTTTTTTGGGACAGATCCCCATTCTTATTTTATTGGGAGAGAGAGAAATGTTGAGAAAGGTTCTTAGGAAAGACAGGGTTAGGCAGGTAAGGTAGGTTAGAAGCATGTGGAGACATACAGGACAAACAAAACAGACAGGGATGGTGACAGAGACAAAAGGTTGGTGGGCACCATGATTGGGGATAGGTAGGGGACATCAGAAGCACACGTACTTCCAGCTTGAGAAAAGTGAGAATCTAGACCTCACGCTCAGAACTCTCATCATTGTCTCTTACAGCAGCTCTCTGTGCAAGTGTTAGACATGGCAACATCTTTGCAATCTGACACAGGACCTTATCAACCCTTCTGACATGATCACCAAGGCCCCTCTCCATTATATCCTCCACCAGTCCTGTCAGCTCCTGCTGGGTGACAAAACCAACACCTCCTCTACTATGCCCCTGGAGGGAACCACTATACTACCAGTTGGAGCAGAGTTACTTGAAGCAGGTGGAGCATGTCGGGCAGGGATTGTGGCGGCAACACTGACAGATTGTGACCCCAAAGTGCTGGGTGTCTTTGCTGCTATCTGTGGTGGTATGCTGGGCTGAGCCACACTGGTTGGTCTACCTCTCTGTGCTCTTGGGCATTTATTCTTCAGCAGGAAGGTATACAAACAGCAGATATTTAATAAATTATAACACCCAAAAAGCAAATTAAAAAAAATAGAGAGAGAAGAGAGAGAAAGGGTGGGGAGAGACAAAAAAGAGATAATTAGAAACATGGCATGTCACAGTTCTGTATTTTTCAATAATCTCTTGTTTGCTAATACATAAACAATTAAGATAATTGTCTATTGTACATCTTTGTTACATCCATATATGTTGGAAAGATATTTCCATCCATCCATCTTCAATCCTTTTTCCCATTCTGCACATGGGGTTGGGGTGTCACTTCGGTAGTGACAATCATCTTGAGCCAAGGTTTACACTATCGGGTGGAAAGATATTTATGTGTCCTAAAATAAACAAATCTCATTGCTGTGATATAAAAAGAACAGCCTTGATTTCCCTATGATGAATAGGAAATATGCATTCAACTGTAGTAATTGCAATTACCATAATTTGATTCTTCCTGACATATTATTGCTGTTAATATTTTATAAATACTTATCTAGTAATAAAAAGTATTTACTGCTTGTGGTAACTGAACCCAGATACAGTTAATCTGCTGTTCTCATTGCCTAATGCAAGCAACAAGAGTTAATGGGGAAGGCATGCATGCTTGAGATGAAGGATGAGGTATGCCTGCTTAAGATGCTAGTGCCTGAGTGAATGAAAAGAATTTCTGGTTTGAATTTGGACCTGAGTCATACTTACCACATGCTTTCCTGAGGTATATTAATCTCTCCTGGTGCACCTATCAATTTTCATCTACTTCCTCTGCAGCTGTACAGTACAAAAAGAAGAGTAATATCGATGTATATATATATATATATATATATATATATATATATATATATATATATATATACACACTTATTTATATATATGAAAGCATAATGAGTACATGCATTAATGCATTGACTGGCTAGATCATTAATGACATATCATAGACAGGCTATGGGTTACCATACTTATACAAATGGGGGGTATTTGCAGTCCTTAATTCAGCCTCCCATCAGCTTGAGAGGTCCTGCTTTCACTTCTTAAGGTCACTACAGTGGAGATGACATTGATCCCCAGTGCATGGCACATGAGTTGCACTGGAGACAGCCTTGGCTATTCCAAGCCTCAGCCTTATACTGAGATCTTGTATAATCCCCTGTAACAGTCTACCACTGTAGAGCTTCATGATGAGTGCCACAAATATCCTGGATTCCTCAACACCCCACCTTTGTGGTCTAAATTTACCATCATTCTCCCCCTCACCAGTCATGTCTGCAAAAGTTAAGCTAACACAATATGTCTTAATTGGCACCCAGTTCAGATCTTGTGGGTAACTGGTTTTGCCAAAAGATGCACAGCCTTGCCAGCTACATCTGCACAAGTAAAAGCAGGTGGACTCCTTGACAGACATATTGGCACTACTTACATTACATATGAGTAAAGGGGTGAAACATGACATCGAGCTCTGTCATGTGTGATGCTCAGCCTACTGACACAGGTTCCAGTGATCAATAATGGAATGCTTAATGGCATGACTTTTAATGCTTGCAGTCTGGAAGGAGAAAGAGGATGAATTTTGGCATATTGTGATGTTGGGGCTTAGACAATGTTCAAACATTGTACTAGTTGGGAATTGAATCCATGGAATAAAGGATGCAAGAACTGACCATTAGCTTATGAACTGACATTGCCACAAGATAACTACCTTTCAAGAATGGAAATTAGAATTATACAAATTTGGGAATGAATGGATATACACTTCAGGGACGCTTGTAAGTGTGTTATTTTAATTAGTCTTGGAAATGCATTCTAATTGTAAAAGCCATCATTTGTGTTTGTAAGTGTATTTCAGATGGATTCAGATGAATGAGCTGAGTAATAGCTGTTCGGGCATGTTACATAGATACTTCACAAGACATGCCTGTCCTGGACACATAGTTTGGATATATGATGAGCCATGATAATTATAATGAAAGTAGTGTGCCCATCATACATATGCAAGTGAATTTTATATTAAATAACATTGTCAAATTTAAGAAATTGGACACACATTAGCTGAAGATTATATGTAAAACATTAATGATATATGCTAAATAGAAAAGTTTACTTATGCAAGCATTACTGATACACTGGTTGCAAGAAACATGTTTAACATTATCATTTTCTTTAGTGTTAAAATGCTAATCTAAAGGTTGTGAGAAATGGTATTTTTGCACCTTTGTAAAAGTATCTTTTAGTTGGATTCAGACCCTTAATCCAGTGTTTATCTCAACTCAGTGCACTTACACCTTGTGCCACAGACATAGGTATATGACAGGTGGATTTTTTCCATTCAGTACTGTCCAGCGTGCTGAGGAAAGCACACTGTTGCCAGGCATGTTTGCGCTAAAAAAGGCGGGCTAATCTAAATTTTTCACTTATTTCCACAGGTAGGGAAACATGTTTGTGCACTAACAAGCAGAAGGCAAATGCAAATTAAAATGGCAAAAAAACATTTTGTGAATAATTGCAATGTGATCTCTACACATGATTCGAACAATGCTTCAAGTGCCCTATTTCTCTCAATTCACTTCAGTTACATCTTGTGCCACAGAATTGGACATCTGTCAGGTGCATTCTCTGCAGTAAGTACTATCCATGTAGCAGAGAGACATGCATTGACACCAGGATATGTGCTCTACAGCCTAAACTAAATTTTTGACTTTTTGTTAAGATGTGAAATTTAATGTCACAATGCAAGTGGAATCCAAGTGCAGAAGGCAATAGTTATCAGAAGCATTCAAACAACTTGTTGGGAAAAATAACTTGCAGACACATGAAATGAATCACAGTGTATATCTAGCAATGAGCAGAGCTAGTACTGCATTATACTGATACATTCAGCCTTCTTGCATCTCCTTGCCACATCAGTGCTATCATGTATGTGTCACGTATCATGGAGCTAATGCCATTAGAATTGAAAAGGGCACAGGGAAGAGCAGAAATGCTTTTGTTCACACAGCAGACACACTTAATATTGGCATAATTTCAAATGACTATTTGTCTGTCACTTTTATTCAATACTGACCTTACTTGAGTTTCCCACATCAACACATTCATACACCAAAATGAGTGTCCAGATTTATTATGACCTTCCTTAGTAAAATGATCTGTGAACAGGTTTCAAACCGTACATCACCTGTGCTGTTTCTCTAAACTCAATACCTTTACACATTATGCCACAGAGACAGGAGTGTGATGACTTGAATTTCTTTACTCAGTACTGTTCAGAATGCTGAGGAAAGTGCAACAATGCCAGTCTTCATTGTGCTATTGATGGCAGTCCGAACAAAATCTGTCAGTTTTTACCCTGGGCAGTGAAATACCATACACTGCTACTGACTACAGCCAATCAATGGAGTGGAATGCCAAATGGTACAAAAATTCCATTGAAGAAGACCTCACAGTTAAGTCCAGTGGGTGTCTGCTTGACTGGGTAAAGGAACTCTCCAAACTTTCTAGTGATGACTCCTTTGTGGTCTATTAGGTTTAGCACATATCCCAGGCATTGTAACATTTTGTCACCCAGCAAGGAGCCCAAAGCTTTGGGTACTTGTAGCAAGAAAGTTTATTCCTCTACCATGTTAATGTTTGAGTCTCTGTCCTCTGTTTTTTCTTATCTGTCCCAATGCCATTTCCACTGAAGAGGGGTCTGGAAAATTTTGAGATATCCTGATGCTCTGGGATCAGTGAAAGCCTTGGAGATTTAAAAATGTCTGCACTGAGCTGTTATGTGTTTGTGAGGGTGTTTATTTTGGGCCACAGGCTCACTTGCATACCTGTTTAAGATGGTATGGCTGAGATTTTCCTTTCCTTAAGGAGGATCTCAGGACCAATATCCTAGATATTCATTTATTTTGGGGGAAGTTCTCTTCCCAGCCTGTGCAGGATTTGCTTGGAATTCCTACATATGAAATAGGCCTCTTGCCTCTACAGAGCCTTTTTGGTCCTCCATCTTCAACAATGCCAGCCATCCCCAAAATAATGGATAGTCCTGGATAGTCCTGCACACATCAGAAAGCAGCTCAGTTCTGAAGTTTTCACATCACTAGCCAGACCTCTGCTGCTGGCTAAGCCACTCCAGCAGTACTAATTTGCTGCAGGCTTTGTTCTGGAAATGCCTTGGATGGTGTTTCTCTGGGTTCATTGTGGCTTTGAAGAACTATTACACAAGATCATTACTTTCTACAGTATCCTAGGGATGGTAGGTCTTTTCTGAGATAGCTATCTACTGACAGATTAGTATACCTCAGCAGAACCCTTGAAGCAGGGCTAGACTATTCTGTGAAAGGAACCATGCAGGTACCCCATTTTTATTAAGAGTTTTTAAAGGTTTCACTCTGTCCAGTCTGTGATCCCAAAAGGGGACTGAGTCCCCTCTCATTCTATGCCTGTGTTACTTTAGGTAGCACATCTATATTATTGTCTTTGGATGGTCAATATTTGTGGTCTCATATCCTTGCCTCTTGCTGTGCACTTTGATGGGTCACTGGACATGATGAATGCCTTTTGGTCCGTCAGTATTTAAGGTCAATGTAGGTTCCTCCTTTTCACTCTAGGGGGTTTTCACTTAAGTAGAGTTCTGTCATTTGGGCTAATCTTGTCACCCAGTCTCTGTATCACTGTGTTAGCCATGGTGCAGAAAGCCTGGAAGAAGTATCAGTGTATTCTTTTCCCTAGTCACCAGGCTTCTGGTTGACCAGTCAAGGAACTCCTTGGAAGTGTCCCTGTAGTGAGTAGCTGCTGTAGTTGCAGTTTCTCACCAAATGCCATTGAATCCTAAAACTTTAGAGATAGCAAACCCAGCTGTCATTCTTTTACCTTTAACAGAGTCCAATAAGTTTTGACCTTGGCCCACCAGAGTAAAAAATCATGGACAGGTCCAGGTTCAAACTCTTTTGTGACTTTTGGACTTAATAGCTACTGCAGTGCTCATGATGCCATTTGCTTGTATGAGGGTACTGATCATTAGTGTCTGAGCCATCATATATTTAGATCATTATTTTAAATAATTAAAAAAAAAAAAAAAAACTAAAAAATTTGTTTTTACAAAAAATTGTGATCAAATACTTCATATACACATTTCAGATGTTTAAGCAACTTTGTTATCTTGCAACAAGAACCTGTGTGAATTTGAACCCTCAAACATGGGTATAAAAACAATCCATCCATTCATCCATCCTCAACCCCTTTTTTCCCATTTTGCATATGGGGTTGGTGTATCGCTCCACCAGTGACAATTATCTCAAGCCAAGGTTTACACTGCCAGGTGGCTAGCCCTGCCATGATATTCATTCATACCACTCACCCGCACACACACTCTTACCATTGGCCAATTTGAGGGTGTTCAATCCACCTACTGCATGTCTTTGAAATCATGTAATAGTATTTACTTTAGTTGCCACAGACAAGAACATATATTAGCAAGGAGTAAAAGTGCTTAGATGTATTGATAATGTAACATTGTATCAAGTCACACTGACAGTGCAACAGAAACAAGTTAAGAAAGTTGCCCTTTCTCATTTGACAGTAAATGTCTGTATGATTGTGATATTGTCAACTGTTAGGATACCTGTGTAATCACACAATATTAAACAAAGATTGCAAACACTGCAGATGTATTCCTATCTTTCTTTATGGTGCCTCATCACATTATCTCTGCTTTCTTAAGAGCAATTCTATCTCTGTTTTATTGCATGTTACCTGCAGGCCACAAACACTCCGACAGGTACAACAGCCAGTAAAGGTGCAGAAAATGCAAAACAGTACCACCTTGAAGTCGGTTGTCATAACTTGTACCATTTAACGATGGATCAGGGTTACCCCAAGGCTGGGAAACAGGTGGTGCAGGATAGGATGTATAGTTCTGATAAGCTCGCAAATCCCTTTCAAATTTCTTAATTTTCCTGTTTTTAATAACAGAAAGCTACTGATCTATACTCTTGAAAAATCGACTATAATCAAATATTTATTGGTCGAATGATAGATCATGCATAATTAAATCTTCCATAAATTTGTTGTTATGACAAATTAATAGTTGGATATATTCACACCCTTGCTGATCAAAAAGTCTAAATAAATCCTGATGCAAGGGGAAATCTTTTACTAAGTCCATAGGGTAAAGCCACATGTGTAAACCCTTCAGGACTTGGTTCTCTTTAATGAAGTCAGTTAAAAAGAAATTTTCAAGCTGTAGTTTTTTTTTAATTTCAGCAACTTGTGGTCAAGTTCACTTGGCCTATGAACAATGGTAGCATTATTTTGTGGTTGAGAACCTGAGAAATGAAAATCACATTGTAAACAATCCTTTAAAAGAGGAAATTCATTCAAAGTGTTATTCCTTATATTACTGTTGCCAATGATAAATGTTTCAGCCATAAAACCTCTCAGGTTTGAATTGGAAGAGCAGCAGGTAGCCAAGAAAGAAGGCTTTAGAGAGGTAGTTTTATTTAAATGTTATTTAAATCTCATTTAAGAAGTATTTAAAGTTTTTATCTGCCTTATTTGGTTGTTTTAAATGCGTTTTGTCACTTTAAAATTTTGCTTTGCCTAGAGCTCAGAAACCAGGTGATTATATAATTTCTATCATGTGATTTTTTTATCATGTGACTTTTTACTTGCTGCTATTTAAATGAAGTTCAAACAATGTGGTTTTATCTGAAGCAGTTTATATTAATTAACAAAAGTGCTAATCTACCATTTTTGTACTGTTTTGCATTTTACTGCACCTTTACTGGCTGTTGTACCTGTCAGAGTCTCTGTGGCCAGCGGGTGTCTTATTTTTATTGTTTTTTGCTTTTTGGTTTCAAGAGTTTATTGAATATGTTATTGATATCAGTGCTTAAGGTAGTGCCTTGAATATGAACAACATTTCTTACTAAGGCACAGTAACTGTGGCCATTAAAGGAAGCATTTCAATACTAGGAATATTGCTGTCCCAAATCAGTCAATGTACTTTCAAACTTTTTGTGAAGTCTCTTCTCCCTGACACACCCCTAGTAGGTGTACATCAAAGAGGGAGACTGTGAAACTGAT
Source organism: Protopterus annectens (assembly GCF_019279795.1). Taxonomy (NCBI): domain Eukaryota; kingdom Metazoa; phylum Chordata; order Ceratodontiformes; family Protopteridae; genus Protopterus; species Protopterus annectens. The sequence goes on along the minus strand of NC_056728.1, from coordinate 1,303,619,510 downwards.
TTTTTACCCTGCAGTCAGTAATCATAGGCACCTGCAAGCCATTACCAGAGAACATGTTTCAATGCTTGTCCTTGCATTGCTAGGACCTGTGCATGTAATCATGCAGGTCCTTACACCATGTTTACATTTCTTTCATTTAGTGCAGGTTGTGGTGTTCAGTAATGCTAATGATTTAACATATCATTTTCATACTCACAATGCTCACAGAGATTACTCTGCACTATATAAAGTTAATTGTGTAGCTAATGCCTTTATATCATACTGGGGAGACTGTTTGGATCCAGAGAGCTCAATACTGCTAAATAAACACAACTTTTGAAAAAAAATATCTATTTTCTACACTGCTGTATTGTGAAGGTATGTTTCTATTTCTTACATAATGCATTTATTTTGACATTAAAAGTTGAATTGCATTGCCCATTGAAAAGCATTTTTATCTTGTTTTTTTTCTTTATGCCTTTCCTTTGGCATAGACATGCCTGCATTACCAAAAAAATTATGCTACAGACCTACATTCTTTATTTTGTATTTAATTGATGTTAGTACAGTTATTGCAGATAAGTGCAATATAACTTTGTTGGAAGGTCTGGCATTTTTACCTGTGTTAGCGGATAGGAAAATGTGTTACATTTCTGGATTTCTACCTGACTGGTCTCCACAGCAGTGGGGATAGCATTCAAAATTGTGCTGTCTTACATTTCTAATGTTACATTTTGAATTGTTATTGTTAATGCTGCAATGTATTACACAGTTCAACTTGTGTTATCTGCATTACAGAACTATTACATATTATTGTTGATGTTTAATTTAGAAATATTTTTTGGGGGGGCTGTCCTAACTTGTACGTAATCCCAGGGAACATTAACTTTTAAACTGCTGTGCACATGATGGATGCTTGCAGTCACACATAATTGAGTTCATAGCTATCCTGTCTCTGTATTATATATGTAATTATGTGTGTCTGTTTTCTGTTTCATCACATATAGGGATATAGCACCCAAGAAGAAATCTCTACACTGATGCAGAAAATGAGATTATTATCCAGGCCTTATGTTGCTATGGAGCTTTTTCATTAAGGAGAGGTAGAGCTGAATAATCGTCTAAGGGTAATGCTGAGAAAAACTTAACAATCACACCAAGGATAATCATAAGGCCTTTTACAGCTAGGTACATAGCTTAAAAGGTAGGACCCAAGCATGTGCTGAACTAGTGACTAATGGTATTACACACACTGATCCCATGGAGATAGCAAACTTGCTAGCCGACAGATTTGGTGAAAATCCCACTCCCTTATCCCCTCCAGACTTATCACAAACCTTGCCCTTGACTCCCCCCTCACATATATAAAGACCAGGTCAGTAAAGCCTTGTCTAAGGCAAAAAAGCACAGTATCTGTGGGACCAGATGGCATCCCAGGCTGTCTTCTAAACAAACTAAAACATGAACTAGCATCACCATTAAGTACCTTATTCAATTACAGCCTAACTACTGGCTTTGCTCCTATGGAATAGAAAATAGCAACAGTTTTTCCCTCTACAAAGGTGGCTTAGCAACAGATTCAGAGAATTATAGATCTAAAAGTCTGACCAGCCTCATCTGTAAAGCCATGGAATGTACCATCATGGACCTCATAAATAAAGGCATAGGCAACCTTCAAACCCTGTATCCGACCCAATTCTGCTTCATCAAGGGCAGATCCTGTCTGCTAAACCTGGTGGATTTCTTTGAAAATGTGACCAGGGCCACTGATGAGGGCAAATCTGTGCACACAGAATATCTCGACTTGGCAAAGGCGTTTGACACAATCCCACACTCAGGCATTACTGATAAACTTGGCAAACTGAATATAAACCACTCTGTTGTAAGATGGCTTGCCAACTGGCTTACAAACCAATGCATTTCCATGCCTACTGTTAACGCTATTATAGATAAAGTTTCTTTTTTAATTTTTGATTTACTAATCACGAATTTAATAGATGATTCAATTTTTAAGTATTTTAATGTGTATAAACCTCTTGTTCCCAGGGTGTATGGTTTACCAAAAATACACAAAAATCTGTTATCTCCACCCATGCGTCCTATTGTTTCAGGCACTGGGTGGTGTACTGAACCTCTCTCTATTTATGTAGAGGGATGTTTACATGGTTTGTTGGCAAACTGCCATACAATGTTGAAGGATACAAATATGTTTTTACAAAGGCTTTATGATAGAATGGAAAGTGTTGATGTTAATGAGAATTTTGTCCTTGTTACATTAGACATTGAATCCTTATTCACTAGTATACCTAACACCTGGGGTGTTGACAGCGTTAGGGATTTTCTTTCTGTGAATAAGTGTTTCACCAACACTAAGATACAGTTGATTTGTAGTCTCTTAGAGATGATCCTAGAGAACAACATTGTTATGTTCCAGGAGGAATTCTTTTTGCAGAAAGTTGGCGTGGCCATGGGCACTGCATATGCAAATAGCTACGCCAACTTGGCTTTGGTCAGCTGGGAAGAGCAAAATGTGTTGTCAAATAATAATCCATTCTTTGGACAAATACTTTGGTATGTCCGCTTTGTGGATGATGTGTTTATGCTGTGGAGAGGCTCTGGTATTGATTTGGCACAGTTTTTGGAATATTTGCATTCAACTACTGATTTTTTAAGGTTCACTTACCATAGTTCCAACAGTGACATCAGTTTCCTTGATGTGCAGGTTAGTAAATCTGTTTTAAATAGTCTTTGCAGTAATATTTATTTTAAACCCACTAGAAAAAATACTCTTTTGTACAAATCTAGTATGCACCCTAGACACGTTCCTAGGAACATGCTCAAGGGTCAGGTTTTTAGAACACTGCGACTGCATAGCAGAAATAAAGATGCAGTAGTTGCCCTATCTAATTTAAAAACAGAATTTTTACATGGGGATACTCGCTTGCAGACATTGAACAGACTATCTCTAATGCCTGGAAGCTGAGAAGCACTAGATGTAAACCTTATTTTAATGCTGGTGATGCTGTTGACAATACAAGATATACTAACAGAACTAGTAATGATTTTAGAGTGGTGTTTCAGTTTTCCAGCAACATCAGTCAATACTTAGATGTAGTCAAAAAGCATTGGTATTTGCTACAAGAAGTGCCTGGACTGGTAGACAAGGTCGGACATTCTCCTATTTTTAGTTTTAGTAATAATAAATCCCTTAAACAACATCTATGTCATGGTGAAATATCTAGAACTATTATTAGATCCAATCGGCATGGTACTTTTCCATGCAGGAATTGCAGTGCTTGTCAATTTATATATAGCAAAAATAAATATGTACATCCTACTAGGAAATTTTCTTTGTACACTAATCAATACACTGATTGCAGATCTACAGATGTGGTCTATTATTGTTTTTGTGTACAATGTCCTGCTTTTTATGTAGGAAAAACAAATAGAATGCTTAAAGATTGTATTTTAGACCACCTAAGAGATATTAGTAATAATAAACCATCAAATGCTCTAGCCAATCATGTTATGTCCAATGGCCGTTCTCATTCCTTTAAGTTCTTTGTTCTACAACATATTCATAGAAACCCAGAGGTGGTGACATTGAGAATATCACAGAGGGACATGAACAGAAATGGATTTTGAAACTTAATGCTGAAAAGTATCCTGGTTTGAATGCTACTACTTCCTTGGTCCCTTTTTTAAAGGCTAGACATCTCAAGCATTAAGATTAGCTAAGTTCTTTCAAAATTAGTCTAATGTATTTAACTAGCTTTTAGTTTCCAAGTATTCTATTTAACTTTTTCCTGCCTAGTGTTTTTCCATGTTTTATAATGATTTTATAAGTTTTTTAAGTGCTTTCCTCATGTATAGTATTTGATTCCTTCTTGTACAATGTTTTTAAGCAATGTTTTTAAGCAATGCTTTTTTTAGTTTGAGCATGAGGCTTAATTGTTTTTCACTGCTACTTAATCATCGTGTGATTTTTTATTGATTATTTGGCATTTTAGAATCTCTATTTAAACCTGTGCATTTTTTACTGTGGTGTCTGATGAAGCAACTTCGGTTGTGAAAGCGCTTACCACTTTGTACTTTGCTGTGATTAAACATTTTGCTGTGTGTTATCTTGGTGCATTTTTTACTTTTGGCTTACAAACCAATTGCATACTATCAAAGTGGGTGACTCCACATCAACCAGAAAACCTGTCACCAGTGCGATACCACAAGGGTCAGTGCTGAGCCCCCTACTGTTTGGTATATACTTCTCAGAAGTTCAGGCCAAATCTAAGGGGCTGTGGCTGACAAAGTTTGCAGATGACTGCAAACTAGGTGCAATTATTAAATCCCCAAATGATGTCAGTATACTTCAGTAGGGTCTTACGCAGACCACTGACTGGTGGCTTGGTCACAGTCTCAAACCGAATGCAAAGAAATTCATCATCATTTCCTTTGGTAAAAACAATGTCCCCTCACACTATCAAATTTTCAACAATACCCTCTGTACCTACGAAGTTGTAAGAGCTCTGGGATCAGTAGACTGCGACCTTAACTTTGACCACCATGTGTCTACTGTAGTAAGGAAGAATTTCTATGTAGCACACTTGATTAGCAAAGGCATCATCTCTAGAGCAAATGAGGTTATAACCCCTCTATACTTATCACCAATCAGGCCCATAATTGAGTATAATGCCCCTTTTGGCATGTACTGTACAAAGCACCTGCAGCAATTGGAAAGACCTCAGAGGTTTCTAAGATGATCAAGGGACTCCAGCACAGGCTTTACACAGACCAACTAAAATCCCTGTCACTATACTCATTATCATATAGACTTATTAGGGGAGACTTATGCCTGGCTTACAGAGCAATCTCAGACCCAAACCTAATGAATTTGCTGCATATCCGTAAATCAAACGGGACTAGAGCTACCCATTCCAGGGACTTAAATATGACTTGTGACTTGAATATGATGTGCTGGAGGGACAGATTTATCTCGCAGTGACTGACACATTTTTTGAATAGACAGCCAATTCATGTGAAGCAGAGCACCTCTATGACACTGCTCAAAAGGAACCTGGACAAGTGGATGGGGCACCATAAATTCTTACTGGGGATAGTTCCCACAGCCCTCCTGGACATGAGCAGTCATTAATAAATACAATCCTGGGTATTGACTAGAGTATCTATGGTATTACCTTGGGATGAAATGGCTAGGCTTGAAATGACCTGGTTTGATAGCCTAGTAGCCTCCTATGATCATATGATCCTATGAATAAGCAGCTCAAGATAGGATATGACAGCAGGTGGTAGATGACTTTAATGCTATAGGAGGGCATGGGAGAACTTACTCCCAAATACAAGACCGGGCAACTGATATAGCAACCTCTGCCCACCATAGGGCAGCTACAACTGCCTGGGAACAGGTGGCTATGGGGGGGTGGTCCTGCTACCAAACCACCACTAACTGAAACAGAGGAGTTTCAGTCCACTATCAGAGATCCAGATAGCTTGGCAGAGGATTCCCAATGAATCCTTGATGTTGGTGCAGATGTGGACAACAGACATATTTATTTATTTATTTGACATTTTTTAACCGGGTTGGTTCAACAGAGCCAAGGGCCCATTTTCAGTGGAGACCCAAGGAGAAAAGCTCCAAACAATATACAGACATACAAAACACTTACAGTAATATAGCGGTCAAAAATACAATCCCATAACATGAGGAGATAAGCTCCAGGCTATAGTACAGAACTGAATAATCCAATGAAAATTCCATTACAAAAGTATACAATGTAAAAGAGGTATACTCAGTTGTTTAACTATAGAGACATAACATTGAATAAGTTCCATCCTTTTGATGCAAGCGGGTGAAGGCACTGAATTACATGTCAGAGAGTGAATGAAATAGGAGGAGAATAGAATAGAAGAGTAGTAAGTCCAAAAGAGGGGAAGTAGACACAATAGTGATATCATGTGGGGGATTGGAATAGGCAGAACCAAGTGTTTTGGAGATAGTGTTTTAATTCTCTTTTAAACTGGTGTTTTTGGGAGATATTTCTCATATGGAGGGAGAGTGTGTTTCAGACATGACCTACTGAGTACTTGTAAAGGAACCTTACAATGCTCTTTTTAGATTTGTAGATGTCAAGAAGGTGTTTGTCGGTTGTGCGTAGGTGTCAGAGGGGGGTGTAATATGATACTAGGTTGGAGTGGGAGGGGCAGGAACAGGGATTGTAGAGAACAGAATGTTTGATATGTATTTGAGGAAGTAGTAGTTGATGAGAGTATTCAGGCCATTGAAATTTCTTTAGGACAAGACAGAGATGAGAATTGTGAGGAAGGTTACTGGAAAATCTGGCTATTTTATTGTATGCTTGGTCTAGTTTGGGCAATAGAGTAGATTGAATATTAGTAAAGATAGGGTCAGCATAAAGTAGACATGGTAAGAGGAGTGACTGAGCTAGAGAAAATTTGGAGGTACTGTACGTGTAAGAAATTTTTAATTTCTGTAAAGTACTCCAAGTTTCTGGTGGGTATTTTTTAGGGTCTATATTAGGTGAGCGAATACTTAGCTTGTCAAACGCCTAAATGTTGACAGCTAAAGAGAGAAAGTGTAAAACCACGAATTGCCACTTCTGCAAAGTTTTTCTCAGGTAAAAAATTTGCTTGGCCATTATTGGGAAGTTGCCCTTTTCGCCAATTTAGAGCAGTCTTGTAGTTGGTATATTTAGTTTGGGGGTGTGGGGGGGGGGACGAAGGTTTGTTTAAGTGTCCAAAGGCCAAGCAAATTTTTTCCCTAAGAAAAAATATGCTGTAGTGGCCGTTCGCGATTTTAAAGTTTCGATGTTTAGCTGTCGACGTTTAGCTGTTCGTCAAGCTAAACATTCGATTTTATAATATAGACCCATTTCTTATACATTGTTGGATGTGTAGGTCGAATTTTAGTTAATCTTTGAATATGGTGCTAAGTAGTTTGCTTTAATGATGGTATTGTTGATGAAGGTGATGGCAAAGGAGGATTTGTGTTTTGCCAGTGTTCTAGGAAAGAAGAGGAGTTTTTTTTTTTTTTTAGGATTTAGTACTAGGTGATTATCAGACAGATATCAGACAGTTCTGACAGATGAAAAGGTGCCCTGAGTGAGTGTAAAAAGATTAGGAATACTATAGGTAGTGGTGATAAGTGTGGAATCATTGGCATAATTTAATAGAGTTGAGAGTTTACAAGCAGAATGTAGTTTGTTAGTGAAAATAGTGAACAAGAGGTGGCCCAGGATTGATCCTTGAGGAACTCCTGTGTTGACTGGAAAGAAGGAGGAGAAGACAGTTTGCCAGAAAATAGATTGTTGCTTATTGGAGAGGTAGCTGGAGAACCAGTTTACTTAGCAGCTAGAGAGAATGAGGTCTGAGAGTTTATTTAGAAGTTTAGAGTGAGAAACAGTATCAAATGCCTTAGAAAGATAGAGGAATAAGCAGGAGATCAGCATGTTGTTGTCACAGGCCTCAGCTACTGTTTGGGTGAAAGAAAGTAATGCAGTGGATGTTTTGTGGTGGGGCCTGAAACTATGTTGGATGAAAGTTAGCAGGTTATTGTCAACAAGTGTTTGAGTAACTGGGTCTGTATACATTTCTCAAGAATTTTGGAGATAGGGGACAGGATGGAAATGGGCTTGTAATTAGAAGGGTCGGCATAATTTCCACCCTTATGTAGTGGGATTGTAAAGAAGGATTTCCATATGTCAGGGACACAGTCTTATTAATGGATCTATTTATGAGTACAGAGACAGGGTAGGCAATGGATTCTGCAGCAATTTTAAGAAAGTAAGAAGGCAATTTATCTGCAGGGGGAGCAATGTTTCAGCTTGAGCAAGTGAGATTTGATGCAGGTGGTAGGAACTGGTTTAAATGAGAAGCTATTGGAAGGTGGTTTGTTGGAGGATGAAGGAGGGGTAGAGAAAGTGCTATTTTGAGTTAGTTTTTGGATTGTTTCTATGAAATAGTCATTTAGGGGAGTATCTGTTTCAGTAGCAGTGTTATGTGGAAAGGGATTGGGAGTGGTAGGTTTGGTAGGATAAAGAAGATTATTAATGGTTGTCCAGAATTTTTTTGATTATTCTGTGGGTTTGATTGGGTAGAGCAAAATAAATTCTTCTTATCATTGTTAACTAGTTTTTGAGAAAGGTTTCTGAGCTCTTTGTATTTTTTAAGTAGGGGCAGGGATTTGTTTTTGACCCAGACTTTCCAGACACTATCTCTTTTATGCATAATGGAGCGGGTTTGTTTGGTGAGCCAAGGGGCAAAGGTAGATTTTATTCTGATTTTTCTGGTAGGTGCTAGTGAATTTAGAATGTCCAGGAAAATCTGATTGAATGATTTAACAGCTTCCTTGAGAGGGAGTTGATGAAGGAAGGACCAGTTTATGCTGGACAATTTAGAGTTAAAAGTATCTGGATTAAAGTTGGTGAATTTATGAGATTATCTATAAAGGTGGTCTTAAGGTGGTTGCTGGGAGTATCTTTGGCTATAGGTAGGAAAAGGGTCACTTAAAGGGTTTGAAAGTATCCAGGGTTATGATAAAGGTTGGGATCTGAGGTGAAGATCCAGTCTAAAGTAGGTCCAGTAATAGAGTTTTTGTTAGTGCGAACAGGAGAGGTGATGAGTTGGTGGAAGCTGTGAACATTGATGCTGAGATTAGGAGATAGAGTTGTAAGTTTAGTACAGTCTATGTTTATATCATTAAGGATAATGGTTTTGTATGCTACATATTGAACAATCCATGAGAGTATGTTCTTAAGGATAGGAATATTGTTCCCTGGATACAGATTGAGGCCATGGCAATATTTTGTGTGAGTTTAGATGACAGTTTAAAATAATAATTTCAGCAGGCTCAAAGCTAGGTATAGAAATGGAAAGTGGGAAGAGATTAAGTTGGTCATAGTAGAGGATGGCAATGCCTCCACCCCTCTTTTTTATTCTGCAAGACTGAAAGATGTTATAACCTGGGGGTAAGATTTTAGTATTTCTGATATGTGGTTCTAACCAGGTTTCTGACAGGGTTAGGATATGGGGGAAGTGTTAGCAATCCAGGAATGCAGTCATGTAATCTTATTTACAAGGCTTTGAATATTTAACAAGTAGATATTTAATGTTTTAGGAGATGGAGAGGGGGCGAGAGGTGAGAAGTGGGGGGCATGAGGTGTGAACATTGTGGTTGTGAGAGGTAGTGGCATGTGGACCTCAGTTGGTATGTATGTCCCCCCTCCAGCAGAAGTGTATTTATGAAAGTAATATGATGTGTGAATAAGTCTATATTAGCAGATCTTCTTGACTTCAGCATAGAGGAGAGTAAGGTGTTCATCTTGAAGAGGTGTGAGGGTAAGAAATAATAGAGAGATGGAGAGATTAGATGTGATCGGAGGGTTTTGTTGTTAATGTGAGTGATGGAGAGAGTGGGCAGTGGTTTTTGATAAGAGAGTTTGATGTAGTAAGAGGTTGATAGAGAAAGGAACAAGAGAAGGGAAGTAAAAAGATATGCATGAGTCATGATGAAAGATAAGCAGTGAGTCAGATATAAGGCATGAGAGTTTAAGGATAAGTAAGAGTAAGTACCAATAATGACAGTGAGGAGCAGGGGTGCTCCTTATATATAGCAGGGTTATTGGAGATAGAGGTAAGGTAGGAAGTTACAGAGAGAGGAATGATACATTTAGCAAGACTAGGAGGGAGGAGATTATAGTAGGAGTGGGAAAGCAGAAAGGATTGTTAATTGATGGAGAGAGCTGATTGTTTTGAGTAACGTGAAGAGATATGGTGAAGACAGTGTAAATGTAAGGAAAGTGGGGGTGGGTGGGAATGGGGGTAGGGTATAAGAGTGAGCCTAGCACAGCATGGGTGAATGGAGTGGGATGAATGGACTTCAAGAGTCAGCAGAATTCACAAAAACAACTATCAGCAAACTCTACAGATTATTTTAAGCTGTAAAACTTGAGAAAGACAGCTTGGGGTTAGGAGCTTATGAGGCTAAAAATGCATGTTCTTATAAACTGCACAAGTAGCAGGGTTTATTAGAGTAGGAGGGCAGAGCAGAAAGTCCACTAGTTTTTAAAGGACAATAGAAAAAATATGTGTAGTAGTGGTCTTTTAAATGGGAAGCTATTACAGGGACTACCAGTGAGGAGGAGAGAGCAGAGAATAGTGCAGAATAAAAGTAAGTAGGCAGGAGAGAGGAGGAAGCAGACAGCAGAAACCAGTGCAGAATAAAAATAAAAAGGCAAGGTAGAGATGTGAGCAACTGGAAATCTATAAGTGATGTTACTAGGTATCAGTGTTTCAACACTGAGAAAAAGAGAATGATAATTTAGAGGGGAAGGATAGGGGTTTAGAACCTTGGTGATGTGCATCAGAAGTTGGGTCTTAAATGTACCTGTAATTCAAGGATATGAATAAAATAAAATATAACAACCTTGATTGTCACAAGCTTACCTTACAGGTATGCAAAATGCAAGTGCCATTGTTATATCTTTATATGAGTATACCTTAGATGTCTGATGCATATAGATCCAATGATAACTTTGAGTCAGACTACACAATCTTGAAAAAACTAGAAGAAGGTATTATGGTGGGGGTGGGATGGGGAATAAAATTGTTCTCCTGAGAAGATTTGTAATCTGCACTTGTGAAGGGGATTGTTCTCTTTTTCTTGCTTCATTTGCTTTGCAATAATTATCAGCCTTCTTTCCTTTCCCTTCCTCACATACAGGCAGCTAGCCAACCTGTACATGTTAAACACATATATGGTTATTGCTATTACTGTTATAAGGTAGATTCAGATCTATATGAGATGAAAATGTTTTACATTTATGTTGCTTTAGCATCAGTTAGATTTTAACATACCTGTCTTATAAGGAAAATATGTGATCAGTTTTATTCTCTATTTTTCTGTTTGTTGTGTTTATTGCTTGTTATCATAGGTGATTCTGAGAGTGGTACTGTGGAACTCATACAACCTGATGTCAGAAGATTGGTTGCCTCTGCTGATAATGGTGGTGATGAAGAAGCACAGTCTGGGGTTGCAAAGGGTCAGTCTGACATTGAGGTTGTGGTTCCACCATCATCTACCCATATTTCAAATACAGTCAGTATGCCTATACAATACCATGAAATGGAGATGTCTGATATAGGAGAGGTTGAGGATGACACTGTTGGTCATGGAAGTGTGGCTACTCTGGTTGCAGAGCTGGTTGCTTCACCTCATAGCCATCATGAGGTCATGGTGCCTTACAGGAGGGTTGGTAGGGGTACTCAGAGGAGGCCTGCTGTCCACCCTCTTCCTGATGCTGGTGTGTGATTAAGTGCCACCAGACATATGTGTAGGGCCATAGTCGAGGAACAGGCACATTCCACCAGGGCCTTGGAAGAGATAGTGTGACTACTAAACATCATACATTCTGATGTGTGACTCCCTGAACTGTGTGGGCAACTCCTTGGACAGAATGAATGACACAGTGGTAGGGCAGTGTCTGTGATGGAACATCTGGTGGGGAGGGTGGGTATCTACATGGCTGGAGAGCTGTACATCTTCTGCTGTTAGCAGATGTGGCTGTACAAGATCCCATTCCTGTAGTGACACTGCATCCACTGCTCCATGAGTGATTGCAGTGTCTAAACCATGATGTGGTAAGCCACGAGGTTGTTTTCCTGGATGCAGTTATGAGGAGAGCTCATCCAGCAGACATCACTCACATTCAGGTAGCACACCGACTTCTAGCCAAGACAATGGAAGTAGTAGTGCAGCTCCTGACAGAGATGGTTCTTGTACTCGGGGGTGACAATGCTAAACTGACTACATTACCATGTATGCCTCACACCTGTACAAGATGCCAGGATGCAGAGCTAGCACAGTATACCCTTTGAAATTAGGTTGCAAAAGGATAATTGTAACATGAGAGGTGTATACATTGGGATATGTGTTGGATGTGAGCATTACTATGTTGGTAAGACAGACAGTAAGACAGAAAGACTTTTAAAAAAAGAATATATGAACATGTATATGCTATACAGAGATCCAACACTAGTAATGCCGTATTTAGACACAGTACTGAATGCCCACATTTTTCTAAATTCAAATTGAGTATTTTAGAGGTGGTCCCCAAGCACACTAGAGGTGTTTGGTGGGAACTGAACTTAGAATTAGCTGAATTACAATGGCAAATAAGGTTGAATGCAGTTAAGGGATCTGCATCAACGATATCTCCTTATAACCAGTGCTTAAAATGAGAGCACTAAAATCATAAATTATTACAACACCACCTCATGTAAACATATGTAATTTTGTTTTCCAGGTGCATCCCATTTATTATGGCTGTTTTATAATATAGCATATTTTATAACATATTTTATTAATATATTATACATTTCAACATTGTGCTAACATTTTATTTTTACATTTTAACAGCATGTGCTTCTTTATTAGGTTTTTAGAAATATTTTATAGTAACATACTTTTTATGTGATTTTTTACTGTATGCATTCAAATTTGTGTGTGATGTTTGTTGTAAAAAGCACTGGTCACTTTAAATGTTGCTATGAAAAGCCACAATAAGGCTACTCCCTCCGCGTGGTAGCTACCTCCAAGATGGTCCATTTGGTGGGTATTATATATCCCCTTTCTTGTAGTTGCTGGTATGCAAGCACTACATATGTATCCCAGGTCCTTCTTTAAATAAAAACAATTTTTTAATTCTGTTCAGTTAAAAATGACAAATTGCCTACTTCAAAGTACTGGTTCAAACACTAATAACACTTTCCTCGAAGCAAATTTCTTGTTATAGTAACTTGGCTCAATATGATAAGAAATTACTCATTCATTGGAAGTCACTTCCAGCTACCTTTCTTCATTGAATACAAACCTCCATTCACTGACAACTATATGCTCTGCTTCCTCATTAGGTACTTCCAATGTTCTAAGTCAATAAATTGCCTGTATGCAAAACTCTGGAGCAAGTTGCAAAAAAATCCTTACTTGGAAGCCAACCTGTAACCTGCACACAGCCTGTGTGTAAAATGGGGGGGGGGGGGACAAGTCCCAAAGCTCTTCCTTCTTCTAAAGCCAATTGGTTCCAATAGGCATCCCGTGTTCAAGGGTCACCGGAATGAATTTCCAAAGTCTAAGACCAACTTCAAATCGGCGTGCTGCCTGTGCACTTAAACGGATTCCAGGATAAATAATTCTTCCTTCCTCTGAAGCCAACTGAAATCAGCAAACTGCCTGTTTGCAAAGTCTCTGGAGCAGGTTCCAAAATATTCCTAGTTCTGAAGCCAACTTCAAATAAGCATGCTGCTTGTGTTCAAAAACGGACTCAGGAACGGATAAGCGCTTTCGGTTGTAAACCTTCTTCAGATCCTATGTTTATCTGCTTTGCTCTTCCTTTTATATTGTGTGTATTCTAGGTATTGACCAATGAGATATTATAATCAAATAAGACTCTCTGCCTTCATTATTCATTGGTTACACTTGCTACTTGTATCCAATCTGTCTTTTTATATACACTACCAAATCAGTTTAACTTCCTGAGTTCCTGCTAGTATGTCACTGGTTATTCTGTCCTCTTGGGAGGAGTCCATTCTCATATGTTCTTTAGTAGCTGGTTATATAGCTTTACTGTCATGTTATTCAGTCCTATTTCTTAGTGGTTTTATGATAGAAGTTTATTATCGCCCCCTAAGCCTCCTTTCTTTTAGTACTGGTTTTAAGGAGACTACTGCGTTAAGGCCAGGACTTTGACTGGCACGCAAGTTCATAAGCCATTCAATTTCTATTTTTTCAGTTCTGGTAAATAAATCTCCACCTCGTGCTGTAACTGAATCATGAATTAATATCATACATTTAAAGCTATGCCCTGGATTATGCTTTATATGCTGATACAAAGCATTAACTTCTATCTTGTTGTTGATGTCTCTTAGATGCCGTAAAATACGTTCTTTGAACTTTCTCTTAGTTTTGCCCACATAAAACGACATACATCCTTCACAGCTGGCTATATATATCACATTCTCTGTATTGCAATTTCTATTCCCTTTATAGGAATATACTTTATGTGTGATAGGATGTTGGAACACATTAGTAGTATTAATATATTTGCATGCCTTACACATTTGAAAGTTCCTTTAACTGAACAGAATTAAAAAATTGTTTTTATTTAAAGAAGGACCTGGGATATATATGTAGTGCTTGCATACCAGCAACTACAAGAAAGGGGATATATAATACCCGCCAAACGGACCATCTTGGAGCTAGCTACCATGTGGAGGGAGTAGCCTTATTGTGGCTTTTCATTTTCATATGGTGAAGGCGTACTCCCTAGGCTAGAGCTTGTTTACTTTACCTTTTCATTTAAATGTTGCTATGGGTGTAACATCCAGTTAATTGATTCAGTATAAAAGGAAGGTTCTGAAGTGTAATGGCTGTTCTGATGAAGTCCCCTTGCTTGTTGCTGAGGAACGAAAGTGCTTAACAGTCTTTTTATTTTTTGTGATTTAGTCAATAAACTCAGCTGTTCAAATGATCTGGATTTAAAGTTTTACATTTTGGAAGCATGAATTCAACTTGACTCTGTGGAACTATACAAGACGTTTTGCTGTTTTATGAGAGCTAGCACAGTGATTGCATTCATGCAGGCACACATGCATTGAAAAAAAATTCACTTGTGCACACCACTTCACACACATGCAAACTATCTAAACAGTACTGTTGAGAGCTGTACATCTGTTGTTACTGGCCTTGAACACTGTATACTCTGATAAAGATATGTTTCTTACTTGCTTACTCACTTCTTTGGTATTAACTTTTTCCCCCATACCATTCCCCACCCTGTGCAAATGATGATGACTGTGCCCTGCCCTTTGCACATGTCTTTGTGACTTGGAGTTACATACACGTCTGATACACACAATGGATAGCTAATGCTTTTTCATCCACATACGTGCACTTAATCAATATGTCTTGTAGAAGAAAAGTTGTTGATTTATTGTTTCTACTAATTTGTGAATGATTGCTTCTCTAATTGGTGAACTGAATTGCATTTGAGTTATTATTGTCATTAGAGCAGTGGAAGGATTAGGTACTTCAGTCTTGCTTCTTGGTACAGTTGTGCAAATGAGGGTATAGTTGAACTGTTTTATAGACAGTGGTCAATTGAAATTCATGATGCACACTATTGTTTCTAATACGTAACTGTATATTGTAAAACTATGACAGTGAAGATATTACTGACATAGCCGTACACCTCAGACAAATGATCTGCTTAGGGGCATATACATATTTCCATATGAGAGTAATTAGTTATATAACTTTTGTTATCTTTACTAGTTCCACACTTACCTTGTCAATACTACCGGTACAAATTTTGTCCTTGGGGGTTGTCCCTGTCTGATTCTATCAGAACACAACCATTACATTGTTAAGTAAAGGTTGTGGAGTCTGACAGGCATTAGTTTTGCTATTTATATGTGCATTGGAGCTTTGGCTTTGACCTAGGGACTCATTGTATGTGCTATATTTTGCCTCTTAGCCAGAGTCAGGGCATATTGTGCATGCCTCAGTCTTCCAGCACCATCTGCAGCTGGTGGTTCTCCCTCAGACACCTTATCTGTACTTGCTACTGCTGATGGCCCTACCTGTGGTCCTGCCCCTTGCTGTCCTTGTTGAAGCAGTTTCCTGAGAATGATATTATGTAACATGGCATAAACTGTAAGTATTTTGGCAGAGGTGCCTAGGTCATACAGCAGTGGACCTCCTGATATGTCTAGATACCAGAACCTTGATTTAAGCAAACCAGAGACACGTTTTGTGATATTCCTAGTTTGCACATGGGCCTCTTTGTATCCTTGCTCAGAGGTGTTGTGTGGATTTCTCAGTGCTGTCTTGAGCCAGGGCTCCAGTCTATAACCTACATCCTCCCTAGATGCCCTTGAGAAATGTCACCCCTAGCAAACCTGGTGTACAGCTCACTTGTGTGCCATATGTGTGAGTCATGTAAACTGCCTGGGTTACCTGCACAGACATTGTAGATGATCCCTTGGGTATTACACACAAACTGACAGTTTATAGAGTAGAATCCTTTTCTGTTGATGTAGCTCATTCCCTGTGCACCGTGTGAGGCTTTTATTTCTATGTGTGTGCAATCTATGGCATGGAAGTATGCTACTCCATATAATTCTGGCATGGTTCTTGCTCTCTCCTGTTGGGTGTTTGGGAAACAGATGTGATTCCTTGCATGTAGTAGCATTACATTCAAAAACTGATGGAATATTCTACAGACTAATGCCTCTGACACCCCTAATATATCCTCTGTAGGTCTCTGCAAATTACCACTAGCTAGTATATATAATGTTAAACATACCTTTTTTTCCACTGGGATAGGTTCTGCATAATTTCCCTGGGGCCTGAGGTGGGGACGGCAGAGGTTGCATATGCCCTCCTGTGTTTCCCTGTCCACCCTGTATCACTCACAATATCTGTGTCATGCAGTCCATGATAGGTCAAATGGGGTCTAAACATCCTTCTTCTTCATGCCCAACGTCTGGCAGCAGCAGCACTCTGCTTTAAAGCCTGCAGCACATATAGCATGATAATAGCAGCAGTAACCCCTAACATGTTTTTTTTCTAAGTGTAATCTTGTTGTATTCCAAAGAGTTTTATTGTACAGAGCAAAAGCCTGCACCAAGTGTGCATGATTGCTTTATAGCTTCCTGAATAACTCCACCGTGTTGGATTGTTTAATTAACATTAACTTCAGCTCTTTATGTTTTCATTAGCATATTCTGCCATTTCCATTTATTTGGTAGCTCTATACATTATGTAGAGCCACCTAATGAATAACAAATATCATGCTATCATGCAGCTATTAATGAATCTGGCCCAAAAGTGTGTATGTGTGCAAAACAACAATCAAAAAACAATACAAAATTTACACATGAAATTTCATTCCAAATAGCTAACCAGATGTGGACCACACTTTTTAATGAAAAGGTCAGTTATTGAAAATTACAGGCACACTCCACCAAACTAGTACAGGGTTAAGAAATGGTTCTGCCTGAAACAACATTTGCAGTACCTTTACTTAAAGGGACAGTAGTCTGTCCAATAACTCAAACACCATCACAGTCCAATCTAACATGATTTGTGATAGTACCATAAACACAATGTAAGGGAATAGTTTCCAGCAAATAACAATATTCTCTGCTTGATGAATCAGCAGTTTGCCCATTAACTTAACCACTGTTTCAGCCACAGTCAGATCCAATATTATTCGAAATTGTTCCATGTTCATGGCTTAAAGAAATACTCCCTGAATGACTTGTGAACTGAGAACAAAGTTCCACAAGGTAAATCATTTCTAACTAGTGCAGGGGTCTGCAACCTTCACTATCAAAAGAGCCATTTTGGCCCTTCTCCTACCAAATAAAATTCATCTGGAACCACAAAACATATTTGAATGAAGATAACACAGCATATTTTTATATATATATATACTTATTATACTCTATATAAAAGAACTAAGTTTATAAGAGCAATATTTAAAATCTGTTCCTATGTTTGTTCCTTTGTTGAGATTTTTATTGGGATTGCTTGATTGCTCTCAGTGTGTGTTTGTGTGCATGTGTTTGTGTGTGTGTGTGTGTGTGTGTGTGTGTGTGTGTGTGTGTGTGTGTGTGTGTGTGTGTGTGTGTGTGTGTGTGTGTAAAATGCACGTTAACAGAAACAGCGTTATTCCAGCAAGTTGCTAAGTTTATAAGAGGACTATTTAAAGTCCGTCCCTATTTTTCTTCCTTTGTTCCCCTTTTACTTGTGGCTCTGTCCAGATTTCTTGTGGTAAGAGTTTCAGAGGTATGGTGGAGATGTACGGAAACCTTTCAGGAGATACTGATGCTACCAAGGAATTGCTCGATTGCTCTGTGTGTGTGTGGTATGCATGGTAAAAGAAACCATGTTATTCTAGCAAGGTTTTAAATTTATAAGAGCAATATTTAAAATCCGTCGCGCAATTGGTCTCAGTGTGTGTGTGTGTGTGTGTGTGTGTGTGTGTGTGTGTGTGTGTGTGTGTGTGTGTGTGTGCATCGTGCGGTAGAGTGGCCATTATTTTTCAAAGCTACAGGGAGCCACTTCAGAGGGGTGGAAGAGCCACATGGGGGCTCCAGAGCCACAGGTTACAGACCCCTGAAATAGTGGAACACCCAATGGAGTAGAGTGTGGGCCTAATTTTCAATAAGTTCTTTTAATAAAAACAAGCAGTCCCCATCTGGTTGGCTTCTTGGAGTCGCATTTCATACATGTAGTTTTTACTGGTTTTTGAATGTTTGAACAATGCTGATGACTGAAAAATAACCATTGTTAAACAATATACAACCATAAGGGGATCAAAACCCTAACCCTAGTGGACTGACACTGAAACTGTTTCAAATACATAATTTTATTTACCTCATTTTATATGGGAAGTGATTAGTGCATGATAGGGATTGATTTGCAGACTGAGGTAGACCTCAATCGATTTGAACCTCTACCTGCCAGATAGTCTCTAGACTAGTGCATTAGTAAGTGAAGCCACAGCCAAGCATATAGTGAAGTTGTTAGAAAACACACATTAAAAGGGATTGTTTGAACAGCAATGAAAACTGAAAAATGACCATTGCTAAATGACATCTATCCATCATGGGATCAAAAACTCTCCGCCTAGTGGATTAACAATCCATTTAATAGATATTCCTGTTCCCATACTACCATGATAGTGTTGGCATAGTTATTGGCACAAGATGTGCCCATATCTACGCCTTTACGCTGCCAATATAGATTGTCACCAAACAAAAATACATTATTTTCCAAAAGTATAGTTAATAATTTCCTGATTTGTATGATCTTATCATCAGAAAAATCTGAATACAATTTCATAAACTTGGTGATGCTCTCTACTCCTACCATGTTGAGAATAATGGTAAAAAGGGAGACCACATCAAGTGTAACCATTAAAAAACATCTATTAGAAGTACTGGAGCTAAAAGCATAAAGGTCTCTGAAAAATGTTCTGTGTCCCTCAATACATGCTCCCTAGTATTTAATAGGGGCCTTAAACATTTTTCAATTTAAATGGACACTGACTCGGTACACCAATTTCTGCCAGACACTATCGGCCTCATGGGTGGATCAGTGATGCTTTTATGTAGTTTGGGCAAGCCTTGAATGATGGGTATGGTAGGAGAATTAACCATGAAATAGTACAACTGGTTTATCAAACCATTAAGGAACATATCTTTCAAAGATCCTTGTACTTTCTCTGTAAACCATTTAGCCCTATTATAGGGCAATTTTTTATAATATCCCTCATCATTCAACATACTTAACATAACAATGTCATACTTAGTTTTATCCATAATGACTATAGGGCCTCCCTTGTCAGCAGGCCTAATCACTATCCCTTCATTACTTTGTAATCCAGTTAAAGCTTTATGTTCTTGTTTAGGGAGATTATAAAAACTCTGACCATTATACTGTTTCTTCCTATTATTATCAATCAGTCTGTATACATCCTCTATGCACATTCTTTCAAATGCATTCACTATAGGACTAATAGCTGGTATATACGTACTCGGCTTTTTACAAGCATTCAAACCTTGCATTTGTATGGTATCAGAATCCTTAAAAAACATTTTTAACATTAAATTGCAAGTAAAAATCTTAATATCAAAAATAACATCTGTATAATCTGACCTAGCAGTAGGTATAAATGATAGAATACACAAAAGCACCACTGAGCCACCCATGAGGCAGATAGTGTCCAGCAGAAATTGGTGTATGGAGCCAGTGTCCATTTACATTGAAAAATGTTTAAGGCACCTATTAAATACTAGGAAGCATGTATTGAGGGATACAGAACATTTTTGAGACCTATATGCTTTTAGCTCCAGTACTTCTAACAGACAATTTTTAATGGTTACACTTGATGTGGTCTCCCTTTTTACCATTATTGCCAACACGGTAGGAGTAGAGAGCATCACCAAGTTTATGGAATTGTATTCAGATTTTTTTGATGTTAAGATCATACAAATCAGGAAATTAGTAGCTATAATTCTGGAAAATAATGTGTTTTTGTTTGGTGACAATCTATATTGGCAGCCTAATAGCAGAGATATGGGCACATCTTGTGCCAATAACTATGCCAACGCTGTCATGGTAGTATGGGAACAGGAATATCTATTAAATGTACCATAGCAAGAATACATAATTTTTTTCTGCAGATTTGTGGATTACCTCTTCATTCTATGGGAAGGTTCAGAAGAGAAGTTTTTGGAATTTCAGAGTTATATTGATAGAACCACTAAATTTTTGAGGTTTACTTCCACTGTTTCTTATGAGCGGATCCATTTTTTGGATGTCCAAGTAAATGTTGAAGAAGGAACTTATATCTATACTTGCTTACATAGGAAAGACTGTCATGTTAACCATCTTTTAAGTAGAGACAGTATGCACCCAACATATATTTTTGATAATGTCATTAGGAATCAGATCTGTAGATCCTCAAAATTGAATGTGAGAGACACTGATTTTCACCAACAGCTAGTAACTACTAGGAATGAGCTGTTGGAAAGAAGTTACAATGAATTACAGAAACAGGTTCAGAAGGTAGTTGCCTTGAGACATACTAAGGCTAAACCTTATTACTCAGAGAAGTGGCACGTCAGGAATAATGAGGTAAGGGACATAAAACCCAAGTTAAATGTGCACCTGTGTTATTCTAGTAATGTAAAATCATACATGAATATTATACGCAGACATTGGGGGATACTTACAACAGATAAGGAAGTCTCGAGGTGGATAGAAACCAGAAATCCCTGAAAAAGCGGTTGTGTGCACCAAGGGAGAGGAGTACATCTATGGGTGAAATGGGTATGAAGCCCTGTGGGAAATGTTCATACTGTGGTTATATAGACACAAGTAATCAGTTTTTTCATCCAGATCAGAATCGGCAGTACAGTTTTAAAGTCTAGGCGACGTATGACACTCAACACACAGTGTGCTTGGCACATTGTTCAGAATGCAAGATATTTTACATTGGAAAAACTGACTGAACCCTAAAAGAGAGGATTAGAGAACATGTTTACCACATTGGTAAACAAAGTAGGTGTAATGCTTTAGCTAAGCATGTCATGAATACGAATTCCCAGCATAGGTTTAGACTCCTGGTTATAGCTAGAAATTTTGAAAGCTGGAGGGGAGGGGATATACATAACAAAACAGAAGAATTGGAAGCCAGATGGATAGTTACTTTTAGAGCAGACACTGGCCATGGTCTCAATGAACAGATGCCGTTGAGACCTAAGTTAAAGTCCAGACCCCTGCGTAGGTGAAACCTTATGCACAAGTCTAAAATATAGTATTTCTTTAGTTTTTTGAATATTTATTTATTGATGTTTCTTGAAGATATATTATTATTATTTGTTGTTTTTACCTGCTTTGATTAAAGTTTTAAGATGTATACATAATGATTTTTTTAGATATTAAATCATGTGATTTTTTTGATGGTCATGTGATAGTATCAGTTGTATTTAAATGAGTGACTTGCATTTTGTTGATAAATGCACCTGAAGAAGCAATTGTGAAAGCGTTTGTGCTATATTAAAGTTTTTTAACCTGGAGCCTAGCCTGTGCCTACTTTTTGTTTTTGGAACTATTTACTTTTATTAATTATTTTATACCAAAAGATAAGAGATATACTAATATCTATAAGAGACAAGAACTATGTGCTAATGCAAACATTATTTATTGCTATAAATATACAGTTTCAATGTCATTTTAACCATAACATTGTGGTCATATCTCTGAACTGCCCAATTAACACCTTGGTTGACAGTGAAGTGAACATATTAAATACCTTGGTAAAGTACTGAACTGGGCTTAGATAATAAATATTTGAATGTAATTATTTCAGTATATTTAATACTTGAGGATTAAAAAAAACACGATTTATACACTAAAGAATGCTATGTGCATATTAGTCCATTAGCTGCACGAGTATAATATTTTAATATAATTTTCCTCTAACTGGGGTAACCAGTACTGGTACTGATAAAATGGTGGTCCAAAAACCAGTGATAAAATTGCAACTTGTAATAAAATTACAACTTGACAAATTACTTTTGAACTTGTTACTTTACAATGTGTCCTATACAGTGTATATTTACACAGATTGTCTGCTACTCATGCATTTCAATCTAGTAGGTACCTTAAGCCCATTTTTTTTAATTTAATTTATACTGAATTATTTTGTATTTGTACATACAAAGACTATAAAGTACTTTTAGTCTAATCTTACAAATTTAGTAACATTAACATCAAGCAAAATCTTGGAAAACTCTTATGTCTCTTTAGAAGTATCTAGTGGAATTGCCACCAGAGACAACTACATACCCAGCAATTGCAAACATTCATACTTTTTGCATACCAACATTGTCTTACCAAAACACATTAAAAATAGTGACCAGTATTGCGAATTTTTTACATATCTTTACTCTCTCTCTCTCTCTCTCTTGTATAGCTTTACAGTTTAACAGGTTGTAAATACAATTTAATACTAAAGAATAAAATATCTTTGCCTGTCAGGTTTAATCTGTTTACCAGTATTTCTAATGCACTAATACCCGTTTTCCCCTCCCCCCTAAAAGAGTATTGTCAAGAAGGAATGAGATATTATTTCTTCCTGTAGCTTTATTTTAGACCCTTTTGCAATACTGCTCACACAGTCAGTGTAAAACTGAGAAAGTACTCCTCCCCCTGTAGTACTGCAGTATTGTTTATTTGCTTTAGGCTGTGAGAATAGAATGTATGTCAGCCCAACACTTTGGTTATACATTTGCTTTATTATGTTACTAACAAACTATGGACCTTTGCCTGATTTGATAATTTTTTGACTGTTTTCAATGACAGAATATATGTTTTCTGTTGCCTTTGCTGTCTACTACTAGTAGTTATTTGTACCCTCCTGTATACTTTATTTGAATTGCATGTATACTATAGCCCTTCTGCTTTTAACATTTACCTGCAAACATATTATCAGTGACATATATGCACAATTATGCTTTATTACAATTACCAAATAGTGTTGCATGTGAACATTTAACAATTATGTTTTAATAACAATAATGTTTTAGAAAAACTCAAGCCACTTGTCTGGCAATCAGTCTTGTTTTTTACCTTATCTGCTCAATATTTCCTGTAACTATTTATCCATTCTGGGAATGTCTGAGCTCACATTTTAGACTCTGTAGACCATAATTAACCCTTTTAGCATTTTTCCTTAAATCATCTATTAATACACTTGCAGATTGATATTAGAATGCAGTTGTAAAAACACTTAGTATTATATTTGTGATTTGTATAACTATGCATTTATACAACATAACTAGACATTATTTTACAAGTAGCTTACATATTTTTTTAACTTTGATTTCAGTATTTTTTATTTATTTAACTGCCCTGCCATTCATTTTACAAAGACTGCTTGACTAATGCCATCCGTGATTTTATTTCTTTTTAAAATTCAGAACTTTAACTTTTTGGTGTTGTGTTACTATACAAGTATAAAAAATTGTAAACAAACAAAATAGATATTAGCTTAACTAGCACATGTTTATATTTACATTATTTATATTTGTTGTTGTCTGCCTTTCATTCTTGTGCATTATAAATGGATGTACTTTAGATGAAAATAAAATACATGCATGTCAGTCTTGTGACTTTAGATCTTTACTGTTATTAACTACACTAATTTGATTTTTATGCACTAGAACTGTTTTGCTTACCTTTTGACTGTGCTATGAGAATGGCAGTCATATGCTCTACTTTACTGTTGTACTGATAAATGTCTTGCTTTAACTGAAGGAAAGTCTTAAAACATTTGGAAATGATTTGTCCATACATCAGATCCTGCTATGTATGCTTAACCATTTTCAAAACACAAGTATATTGTAAAATATGCCTTTCTTGTACATATTAGCTGTAGTTTCCTGCTCTTTTGCAATGTTTTCTTAAGCTCAGCTGTTGTATGCAGGAAGTCAGTCTATGTCGGTTCAGCTAATTTATTTTCTTTATCCTGTAACTGCTGCTTAAGAGTTTCCTGTAATGTTGCATGGCCTTTCTGATATTTCCCAGTAACCTGTTCTGCTGAATCTAAAACTCCTATGCACTTTTGAAAAAATGTGTGTATAACTTGTCTAAACATCCTGAACTCATTGTGTCTGTCTTTTTGAAGTTTATTACATTCTTTTGTAACAAAATGTAGTAGAGATTCTGTCAGGAACTGATTTGACTCCTGTTGTAACTCCAAATATCTTCCTTAAGCTTTTGAAATTCCATTTCTGACCCAGCAGTGTTACCTGATAGTACATCAAAGTTATCCAAGGAGTCCATGTTGGCTAATACCACCAAAAAAGATGATGCGAATAACAGAAGACCAGGAACCAAATGGAAAATGCACCAGACAAGCCTGTATATCCATTTATTGCAGTAAAAACACATCAAGATTAAGCGCTTTCATCTTTCACATAGAAGACATCATCAGAATAAAGCACACTGATTCAAAAAACATTTTTATACCAGTACATGTTACATAATAGATAAAATTGAACCAATGGTATTGTCAAAAAAGTCACATGTAAAATGGACACATGAGCCATATTAAATACATAGGATGTTAATATTCAAGCCAACTTAGCTTTTTACAAATAAAACACTGGTATATATTAAGTACCTTCAGCATATGTTTAAAAATGTAGGCACAGTAATGCATGTAAAAATGTTAAAATACTTACAAAGTTTCATAGATTTTTCTTTCAGGGCTGGAAGTATTGCCATGGAATAATTTATACCTGGTGGAAAATTAGCTGCTAGTCTGAGTTGCCAAACCAGTTCTTTTTTTCTTAATAAATTCTTCCACTCACCCCCCCCTCAAATCTATGTTTTATACCATATATCTATGGTATAAAAATGTTTCTTGAATCAGTGTGTTTTATTCTGATGAAGTCTTCTATGTGAAAGACGAAAGCGCTTAATCTTGGTGGGCTTTTACTGCAATAAACGGAGTTTGTATATAGGCTTGTTTGGTGCATTTTCCATTTGGTTCCTGGTCTTCTGTTATTCGCACTGCACCAGATATTTGGATTTTGTCATCTTTCTTTGGTGGTATTAGCCAACATGGACTCCTTGGATAACTTTGATGCACTATCAGGTAACACTGCTGGGTCAGAAATGGAGTTTCAAAAGCTTAAGGAAGAAGTTGCAGTTCTCAAGGGGGAATTAATTAGACTTATAAAATTATTAACCCCCAAAGATGCTAATTTGGCTGTTTCTGCTGGTTGCAGTGTACCTGTGTCTTCCACTCATTCTCTTGGCTGCTCTGGTAACCAAAATCTATTTAGGCAGGGTGTGCAGCCTGCTGGTGACTCTAGAGGGTGCTGCAATGTCATTGTGGAAGCTGGCATTCATCATGGTGGATTTCAGACTCACAGAGGCAACAATGGAGCTGTTTACCATTGTTCCAACCTGAATTCTATCAGCGAAGATGTTTCTGGCATTAATGTAAGGTCTCCGAAGGCAGCTAAAGGTATTGATACACTTTTTTCCTCAGAAAAGCGGTTTAATAACAATTTTTCATCCACGCAAAGGGCTGAGGGCTGTAATATGGCTCCTAGCCTTAGAAGTGTTCAGCATGATGTTCGTAGTAAATTTGATGCTTTAGTTTCTAAAGCATTTGATCTTTAAGATATGGCTGGTTCTGGTCACACAAATTATGTAGCAGAAAATGTTCAAGACTTTGGTTCACTTAAGGACATTATTTTTTCTTTGAAAAGAGACTTTTTAAATACAAATGTTTGCAAATGGAAATTGTGTATTTGAAAAATGTATCAATTTAAAAGTTATACCACAAGGCTTGAGAGTTTTTAAATGTCCCTTTGTCTTAATGTATGATGCCAATATGATTGAAGACTGTGTGTTTATTTGATAAATGGGGGATGCAACTTTTAGAAAAAACATTATTTTATAATGAATAGATGCAAGCAAACATGGGTAAAGATTTAGAAGATTTAAACACTAATATTGTGAATGACTTGCTGTTTTCACAGAATCAAGATTTTTATGAAAAATTATTAACAGGGTAGAAAGGAAATGTAATGCATTGTTTTTAAAGAAAAACAGAAAATTAGAGAGGGATGTTAAACATTATCAGACTAAATCTGTTTACCCTACTAGTAGGTTAACTGTGGAGAAATTTGTTCATGGCTCTTATGTGCATAGTAATTCTGCTGGTAATGACAGGGAAATGGCTGATGATATGTATAATGACTATGCTGAAGCAAATAATGAAATGGATGAAGGTGGTTCACAGGATTTTCAGAAACCAAGACGCTCAGAAAGGATAGCAAACAGAAATCAGGAGAGGAAATACACATACAGTCATGCAGTGCAAATTCAAAAGGGACATCCCAACTGGAGGAGGGGGAGGAACAGATATTATATGTTGGAACTGAACATATTGTGCATATTTTTCAAGGCTTTAAGATTTATAATTACACAGACAGGGAATTACACAGACAGGGCTATCACTAAAGATTTTTTTCACTTTTTTCTAAAGGATTTAAATTTGTTCCCTCCAAAATACCGGATGTTGCTGACTGTTAGATGTTCAGATGTACACTAGGAAGCTCAATTTCCGTTTCTTTTTTCCCCCAAAATTAAGTGGGGCCTACAAATGAGGCAAGTGCACACAAAAATATTCTGAAGAAAAGTAGTGTGTTCAGTCCACCACTCCATCCCCTCATTAATAACTTTGAGAAGGCAGTGAAAGAAGACACGTATGAATTATGGGCTCAGAATAGGAAGTTTTATACCAACTTAAGTTCTGATGAAAGAATTCTCATGAATCAACTGGGGGGGGGGGACTAAGGGTCTGTGTATCATGACCGCTGACAATGGAGGTGATATAGTAATATTCAGTTCAGAGGATTATTCCAACTTTATGCAGAATATTTTATTTAATGAAGAGAATTATGCACAGGTTTCTAAGAACCAAATACATACTGCATATCAACGTATTCACAGTTATTTAGAAGAATATGTCCTGGACAAACGTATTACTAATGACCTCCTTAATTTTCTTAGTAATTCTTATCCTCAGGTGCCGGTCATATTCGGCATCCCAAAAATACACAAAAGGATCACTAAACCACATTTTAGACCCATTGTTGCTGCCAGTGGCTCCAAAACACATAATCTGGCACTGTTTGTAGACAAAATGACTAAGCATGTAGTGGAGAGAGCAGTACATCTAGTTAAGGATCCCTGGGATTTTCTAGGACAGCTTAAACAAAATCTATGGGCAGCTGATTTGGTATTTTTAGCCACTGATGTGAAAGATCTTTTTTCCTGTATTCCTAAGCAAGAAGGACTAGAATTATTTAAAAAGGCATTCTTTACATGTTCCACCTTGAATCACGATAAAGTAAAAGTGCTGTGTGAAATGATGGCACTTATCTTAGAGAATAATTTTTTATTCTTTGAGGGCCAATATTTCCAACAAACAAGAGGAGTTGCCATATATGCAAATATAGTATTTTTAGGCTGGGAATTAAGATATGTATTCCACAAAGAATTTTGGAACAACATCCAGTTATATTGCAGGTTTTTGGATGATACATTTATTTTGTGGAAGGGAAAAGTGGAAGATATCCCTGGCTTTATTTACCACCTGGAGAAAACTACCTAATTTTTGGAATTTGCTTATAATTACAATACTAGAGGTATACACTACTTGGACATGGCAATTTCCCATACACCTACAGGTTTCAAATCTAACATATTTAATCAGAGTACTTTTTGTAATTCTTACCTTCATTATACGACCAACCATCCACTTTTGCAGAAAAAGAGCTTAGTCAAAGGACAGGCTATAAGAATTGCATGCATGATTTCAGAATTGAGTGATGTGAGGCAGGGATTTTTCACATTAAGGGATCTGTTTTTAGAAAGGGGATACCCCAAACAGATGGTGGAACAAATTATTGAGGAGGTTTACACAGGATGGGGAAAAGAATATAAGCCCCTGTTAGGAAACCACCCATTAACTAATATAGCCTCCACAGATCCTGGTGAAACAAAGATTTATGAGCATGCATGTATAGTACAATACAGTCCTATATCATATGAAGTGAAAAATATATTAAAAAAGAACTGGAGTATATTTAGGGTAAATAATGATGTGTTAACTGCAGTGGGAGTTAAATCAGTTTTTATCAGCAAGGTGGGCATGAATATTAAACATCTTATGGAAAACAAGTTGAATTTACCGATAGAAGGTGGTTGTGGTACCACACCTTGTGGGAGGTGCTCCCAATGTACTAATATTTTCAAAGCACCTCAAACCCACCTAGCTAATAAGATGGCATCTAAGGCTATATTCAAGAAAGGAAATTGTTTTACCACCAGAGTGGTGTACCTTGCTCAATATGATACGTGCAACAGATTCTATGTTGGGAAAATGGAGAGGGCATTGAAAAGCAGAATCTATGAGCATGTATATGATTTTAAAAACAAGAAGGATACAAGTGCATTATATAGGCATTCCCTCACTTGTTCTAATTTTAAAGGTTTTAAATTTGGTATTTTGGATACTGTGGACATAGTTTTGAGGGGGGGGGGGTGACTGGAAGAATGTATTAAGTAAAAAAGATCTGGCTTGGCAACTCAGACTAGCAGCTAATTTTCCACCAGGTATAAATGATTCCTTGACAATACTTCCAGCCGTGAAAGAAAAATCTATGAAACTTTAAGCATTTTAACATTTTTACATGCATTACTGTGCCTACATTTTTAAACATATGCTGAATGTATTTAATATACAACAGTGTTTTATTTGTAAAAAGCTAAGTTGGCTTGAATATTAACATCCTGTGTATTTAATATTGCTCATGTTACCATTTTACATGTGACTTTTTTTGACAATACCATTGGCTCAATTTTATCTATTATGTAACATGTATTGGTATAAAAATGATTCTTGAATCAGTGTGCTTTATTCTGATGAAGCTTTCTATGTGAAAGATGAAAGCGCTTAATCTTGGTGTGTTTTTACTGCAATAATGGAGTTCGTATACAGGCTTGTTTGGTACGTTTTCCATTTGGTAACTCTGAAATAAACCTTTTACATGTGGTGACATGACATAACTGTTCAACATCTGAATATAATGTAAGCATATTAACTTTTCTTGGTTCTTTACCATTAAAATGTTTGTTTGTACAGGCTAGCCTTCACTGGTTTCAAGTTGTAGATTTATCATTGGTTTTTGCATCATTGGCATGCACTGTTTTTTTACATTTTATACAGAAAGCCGTTTCATATGATTTACACAATAAACATTTGTCATACCACACATGGTTTTCTTTGAGATACCAGTCAAATATTGTAATCCATTTGCATAATGCCTTACTATCATCTTGCCCTAATAAGGTTTTACATTTACTAATGTGCTGTGTATATCAACATTGTAGTTTACTTCATATTTTATCAGGTTGTTCTGCTACATTAAGAGTAAAGCTTGATGTACACCTGCTTGAATTCTGTCTAATAGCATCCATACTAAAAATGTGACACAGAAAAAGGTCTTACCAGTTAGCAAGAAAACATGTGATCAGGCTCTTTTTGCAGATGGCTGGAAATTTTTTGGAGTCACTCAAGAAGCTGGTGAAACACAGCAGGCAACAAGATGCTGTGAAAAGTAGATGTCCACCTTTTCTTGGAGAATTTATGGCACTGTGACTTTCCTGCACTGCAGGCTCAATCTGGATTCAGATGTATGAGAAACTTTACTGCTGCAAGCTGCATAAACTGGCGTATTTCTGTTTAGGATTTACACATATGCACAAATGTTAGTTGCTGCAATTTGACTGAAGTGACCCTCTGTAGGCATCACGACTCCCTCTGGTTTTGAATGCAGGCTAGGCTTGCCATTGAAAAATTAATTATCAAGGTGCTGCTTACTGCGCTGGAACCAAAGTCTTCTTAAGACACTAAGGTCTTGCTGGCTGGATTCTGCTGAAATCAAAGTCTAGTTATAATTACATTCACATTCTGTTGCCCACAGAAACTTGCAGAATATACACTGATGCAGCACCAAACTCTCTCACTTTAATAGCAGTAACCAATAAATAACTTTTTATAACAAACCGCACGGACTACTGTTGCAGCTTTAGTTACACTGTGCCACTTTTTACTTCTCGTTCAGTAAAAATGATAACTTTCCTGTACAAAATACCTCTCCTAACAATTTCATTTGCTATAATCTTTTTATAGTGTTTTTACATCCTGTTTTTCTCCTTGGTATTTTATTTCGGTCTTTGTATGAAAACATCTGTTTGCTGGTGCTTGCAGAAAAATATGTTTTCATCCTGTAGAGAAACAATCTGATATTGTCTTTTAAGGAAACATCTTTGTGGGAAACACGTACAACTGCTGACTTGATAATATTTGTAGCAGAATTACTTTCAACCTTAATATATATATATATATATATATATATATATATATATATATATATTTATAATGCTAACTATATAATTTCATTTCACCCTACTTTGAATCATCTTGGAGGCTGTTGTATAATTTCTCAAAGTTATTCTTGATGTTCACTGACTATATATTCTGCGATATTTCTAGAACTTTTTTCCACTGTACTCTACTGAAAATGGAAATATTCCCAATCAACAAATGTAAATAAATAACAAAATAAATAGTCATATAGAAACTATTTACACATTGGAAATGAAACACAACATTTGCATGAGCTTGTGAGCATTTTACATATATTTGTATGAGAACATGTCTATAATGACAGATAAAAAAATAATCACTGGAGATTATAATAACCCAAAATCAAAACCACAGATATGTAATAAGATTCCTACCAATTTACAGTTTATTACAAAAAGAGAGGGGGGACAATACAGCAGACTACATGCTGAGACATCAACAGAAAAATAAAGAGAAAGGAAAAAGACATGAAAAGTATCTGAAGACTGCATAAGCATGACAGAGGAATTTATATTGCCAAAAGCATTAAGATTGGAAGGATTGGAAGGAAGAAAAAATAATACATAAAGTAAAACAGTCTTGTGTAAAGAGGACCTGACATAAGAAGGACATAAGTGACTCAGATTAAGAAATTATAAAGGAATATGAGAACTGTAAGGATGATATTACAGAACCAGCACCATGAAGGCATCTGTTCAAGGACTGTGTGGTAATCATTTGGAAAATTTTATAAAAAGAGTTTCATCGATTTTGCTGATAAACACATTTGGAAACAGGGAAAACTAAACATTAGTAAGGAACACAATATTGCTTCAGGGAAGGGACTCCACAGTTGGAGGAAATTTGATGAAATTCATATAATTGTACATGCATATTGAGTCAAAGAACGCTACATAATATATTTATCAATAGCAATGACAATGTGTTAGCAGACTCAGCACAATGTACCACAGAGCTTCCACCGGAAAACACACCATATAATCCACCAATGACAGCATGTGACACATACTTTATGTGTGAGTGTGTGTGTGTGTGTGTGTGTGTATTATTTATATATATATATATATATATATATATATATATATATATATAATCCACACACACACACACACACACACACACACACACACACCAGTATAGCATGGTACCATGGCATTGCTTCTATGCAGATACCATTGCAACTTTTGATTAGTCTGGGTCCTTACCAAGATGTAGTATATAGAGCTATACAAAAATAGTAATGGAATATGCATGTCACATGATTAACTTCATAACAGGTGTTCAAGCAAACATGCTGAAGAGCCGACATTTAACCTGCCTCATGCTTCACTACTTTGCCATTCTGATATGCCTTTAGAAGAATCTTACATAGTGTCAGAATAAAAAAAAAGTCCATGGAATCCAATTTGTCTTTTGATTTGCTGGGTAGGTAAAGTAGTACAGAAAAGGAACTGCCCACTGTGGAGTATGACAACAGAATTGTGCAATAATTCAGTTAAAGTCACCATTAAAGTTTGTAATTAATATTTTACTACTAAAATGTTGTATTACATTGTATTTCTCATCACTTTTCCACAAAACTGCTGTTTCTCTTTTCTTACTTTAACACAAGTATTTGCATCCATCAATATCACTATAACTACAAGGAAATTACTCAGAAAATTGAAATATCTGGATCCAGACGTTTGATGTGTATTTCACTGCAAGTGGGCCAAAAAAGTTTAATGTGTAATGGTCCTGTCCTGTATATCACATAAGAGGCTGCCAGTCTACATAATACATTTGTTCTTAAAGAGGAGGACAGAGGGAGATGACAGAAAAAGTTTAACTTACAATGTTCCTGTTCTGTATACCACAGGGGAAGTTGTTCCTATCCTATATATCTCAGGATAGGAGGCGTAGCTCGGTCATTTGGAGCCCAGGGGAGATCCTCATTTGGCTTCCCCCTCTCCTGCCTGAAGAAATAATTTTTTTGTCATCTTAGGTTTCAGGAAGTTAATTTCATGATAACATTTATCCATGCAAGACTGTGACAACTTTTTGCATTATTGTAAAAAAATGAACTCTTACTTTACCACCATGAAAAGTAGAATAGCAGAAGACTGTCAGAAAAATTCAGGGCCTGCTTTCCAAAAATCAAACAACTTCACTATGACTCATTAAGGACTTTAAAATGGCTTTGAAATTAGAGGAGAATCACACAGCCATGTACATAAATACCTGGCAGTGGCTATAAACTGATTTATAATAAAAACAAAACATACAAAATAACATTTCTAACTCCCACTAATAGCAAATAAATAAACATTCTTGCTCATAAACATTGTTGGGAAGGGTATCAAAATGTTAGTATGTTTTTAGTCTCTTCCATCAGTATTCATCTGGCAGGAGTTTTAATGTGCCATGGAAGTTCCATAGCACATTAAACCTTCTGCCAGATGAAATATTGAAATTAGAAAACAGTTTAATGTTTGATATACCTCTTGACTGATGTACTGGCCTCAAAACTATGTCAGTCACTTCTTCCTGATTTAATTGATCACCCAAACTACTCCCTGACTGATTAGACCGCAGGGCAAACAATAGCTACTAAAACAGTTTGAATGTGACCATCCATCTAAAGGACATGTCATGCAAATATTTCTTCAAGTATATAATACTTAGTTGTTTTACATGCTCCCCCTATACCTGAATCAGCTTACCACAACATTAGTGCTGTAAACCCACTGATTACACAGAATGTAATCACCTCTTTCTTTCATCTTACAAGTCTCTATTAACTCCTGTAACCTAGCAACTACTCAAGCACTTCTGCTTCTCCTGCTTTAACTCTATTCTCCCTTTTTTATTCCAGTTGTGTAACTGTACATATATCTGGTTTGTTAAAACTTCTGTGTATATAGTTTGCCAGAGGGTCTATGTTTACTGAAATGTTAACCATTACTATTGCTATGGAAGATGCTGTTGTGCAACAACAGAGTTACTAAACAGAGAATGCAAAGTGTGAATATTTTTAATGTCTATGACTGCATTAAATCTCATGTTCAGCTTACTTTATTTTTTCACTGTCTTTTCTCAAATCCAAATAAAACATATGGTAAATAAAAATTAGCATGTCATATCCAGATATTAGTTTATAACATTGATTTACCAGCTCTGAATGTAGCACAATCCACATTTATTTGTAGATACAGTCCAAATGCCAGCAGTATAAATGTTTATACTATAATAGCTTGTTTATTGAGCTACATACAAAAAGTAATAATACTGTGGGCAGCAAAACAAAAGGAGGTGGAGTTGCAATATATATAAAAGACATCTAGGCTGGTCAAACAGTATGATGCACAGGAAATACTCTAGGTGCAGTTAACAATTGACAGGACCCCTATTCGAATCATAGCTAGCTACAGGCTTCCAACTCTGACTCAAGATGCCCACTCCACCTACCTGGACCTCTTCCAATCTATCAAAATTCAACCCTTTACCCTGATCCTTGGCAGCTTTAACTATCTAACAATAGATTGGAAGAAGTACTCCTGCCAAAACACAAATGCCCAGAGATTCCTTGATTTCATCAATACAAATGTCTTGGACCAGTTGGTTGACACCCCAACAAGAGGTGAAAATATTTTGGACTTGGTATTAACCAACATGAGCAACCACTGCAGCATCCCTACAGTGTCATCATCCCTGGTAAGATCCAACCACAAAGCAGTCACTTTCGAAGCCACCATCTCCCCCAAACCCCCCCCCCCCCAGCTAGGATCAAACAAAAAAAACTTCTCCAAAGCTGATTACATCCTCCTGAGGGAAGGTATAAACAGCTTCACAGCGCCCTCCCCCTCCATAGAAACTGGCACATATGTCCAAACTTACACCAAAGTACTATATGCAGATTTATATAGCTGCATGGAATCAGGAATACCAGACAGGAAGAAATCCTCCTCCTCAAGGAAGAGTAAATCTATCTGGTGGATATCTACAATAAATAAACTCTGTAATAAAAGGAAAAAAATGCTGTCCAGGACCAAGAAGGAGCAGGTGTCTACTTGGAAGCAATCTCACCTTAGCGTGACAAAGCAAATAAGAGCACTAGTGAAATCCTCCAAAAGAAACTTTGAGTCCAAACTGGCCACATCTACTAAAGACAGTCATAAGGCTTTCTTCACATATGTCCGCAATCTCAAGGGAAGCACCAAGATCTGCTCAGAACAGGTGGTCAAGGATACCACATACACAAACCCTGTCGATATAGCCAACCTGCTGGCAGACAGGTTCAGTGCTTCACTCCACTGCCCCCCCATCAGTAAAACAGGACATCCCCAGTATCTGCCCCCCTCCCCTTATCTCTAGGGAGCAAGTCATTGCTGCCCTCTCAAAGGCAAAAAATATAGCCTCCATGGGACCCGATAACATCCCAGGCTGCATCCTACATGAACTCAGGCAGGAACTTGCAGCACCATTAGGCACCCTATTCAACCAAAACCTGAGTACTGGCTTCATCCCAGACGAGCGGAGGACAGCTATTGTCATCCCTTTGCACAAAGGTGGAGCATCCACCAATCCAGGAAATTATAGACCCATCAGCCTAACTAGTCTGATCTGCAAGGCTATGGAGCAGATTATTATGGACCTCATTAACAAGGACAGTGGCAACCTCCAAACACTTGATTCCACACAGTTTGGTTTTGTCAAAGGGAGGTCATGCCTGTTAAATTTGGTTGACTTCTTTGAGACAGTCACCAAGGCCATAGACGAGGAGAAGATGGTGCACACCCCCTACCTTGACCTGGCCAAGGCCTTCAATACTATTCCCAACTGAGGTATAATAGATAAACTCTCTCAACTTGGCATCAATCCATATGTTCAGATGAGTAGCAAACTGGCTCACTGATAGAACCCACCTAGTCAAAATAGGGGAAGCCACCTCAAGTAGTAGATCCATAACAAGCGTTGTACCCCAGGAATCGGTCTTGGGGCCTCTGCTGTTTGGGATATACTTCTCAATGGTGCAGGCCAAATCTAGTGGGCTATGGCTGACCAAGTTTACAGATGACTGCAAGCTGGGTGCTGTCATCAATTCCCCTAGTGATGTGGACATCCTCCAAGAGGGTCTCACCCAAGCAAATGACTGGTGCCAGAAACATGGCTTCAAACTGAATGCCAAAAAATGCATCATCATCCCTTTTGGGAGAATGATGTCCCCACAAATTATCACATTGATAATAAGGCACTAAACATGCAATTAGTCGTGAGGGACTTGGGAACCTAGGTTGATAGCAAACTGACTTTTGACAACCATATTGTCTCCA
Source organism: Protopterus annectens (assembly GCF_019279795.1). NCBI lineage: Eukaryota > Metazoa > Chordata > Ceratodontiformes > Protopteridae > Protopterus > Protopterus annectens. The sequence goes on along the minus strand of NC_056728.1, from coordinate 1,303,583,596 downwards.
TTGTATGGAAAGCTTTCTACATGGCTCACCTCATTAGTAAGGGTATCTCATCCAGGGACAAGGTGGTCATAACATTCCTGTATTCTTCCCTTATATGACCGATTATTGAATACAATCCCCCTTTTTGGCATGTACCTCACAAAGCACATGCAGCAGCAGTAGAGACCACAGAGATTCCTCACCCAGAGAATCCAGGGCCTCAAATATCTACCCTACACAGATAGGCTAAAACCCCTGTCCCTCTACTCAGTCTCCTACAGACTCCTCAGAGGTGACCTCTGTCTGGCATACAAAGCAATCTCAGACTCCACCCTGATGGGTCTGCTGCATATCCACAAGTCAAGCTCCACTTGAGTAACCTGCATGCGAGACCTTAACCTGGTCTGTGTCATCAATAGGACTTGTTGGCGGAACATATTTGTGCCCAAGAGACTCTTTTGTGGAATAGACTCCCTCTCCATGTAAAGCAGAGTACCTCATTAAACCTTTTTAAGCACAACCTGGATAACTGGATGGGGAACAGAAAATACTCCCCTAGAATTCCACTCATGTCTCTGCTGGACAGTGGCATAGGGTGCTGACTTGTTGGAACATGGGCTAAATTCTTGGCTAGGATTGTAAGGGCCTCAGGGCCAATAGCCTGTTAACTTCCTATGATCCTATGGCATATATAAGCAATGATGGCAAGCATTTAGAGGTGTGCATTGCTAAAATTGTTCAGTCCCCCAGGGATGATGATGTGAGCCATTGTCACCCCAAAGGCAACTTACTATGGCAAGTACACAAATGATGACTTACTGCCAAGCTATGCTGCCAGTATGAAATTCCCAGTTCCCTCTGTTGCTTTTGTAAAATATTAAGCTAGAGCTGTCATACTAAACCTAGGCTAAAACAAACTATTCAGTGCAGCCTCTAACTCATTGTCTGACCTTTTATCACTTCTACGTATGATACTATTTAAGCATCCAAATATAAATGGCAAGGAAAATTACTTTGTTGTATCAACATTAAATTCCGGTTCAAAAGTTCACATTTTCAGCCCATAAAAGTATACAAGGTATTTTAACACACAAACAGAGCCATGTATGAAGCTAGGATCTGGATTGGACTGGGCACTTGGATACAATTTCTCTGATGTGAACTAATATGATGAGCAACTGAGCGATGAATGAGGATGTTAATGCATTCATGGAATTCCACAAAAGTTCTTCCTTCCATGTGAAAAAAAATATTTTTTATTCTGAATTCACTATCTGCAGTCCCTATAATCCATCACAATATGTGCAGGTTCTGTTCAACAAGTCAGAGGAAAAACTCTACAGTACAAATTGCATCCAGGAAGGAACCAACGCAGATCGAAATTAGAACAAATCAAATATACAATGATATTGCAACAAAGCCATTCTCAGAAAATCCTTAAGGAAATAGCATCCATTCATTCATTCATTCATTCATTCATTCATTCATTCATTCAACTAATAATAATAGATAAAAGCAGTCTTGATGAATTAAGAACTCATCTCTTTCACCAAATAAAAAATATATACCATTCACCGAAAGTCTATATCTCTTCCCCCCATTAAACAGAATAGCATTAATTGAAAGTACAAGTCCAATCAGTAAAAATAATAAACTAATAATAGATAAAAACAGCCTCAATGAATTAAGAACTCGTATCTATCCCTCCCATAAAACAGCCAACAAAGTCCTTATATGTCCTATATAGCAGCTACAGTAACCAGTATTGGCAGCAATGACAGGACGGTACTTCACAATTTTGCCACTATTCCATTCCTTACAAATCAGTTACCACTTGACTTCTCATCAGAATTAGGGACTAATCCAGAAATAATAATCAAGACAGACACACTTAAAAATATTAGTACTGTTAACTTGAGTCAGTGGCAGAATAAGAGAATGTAAATTAGTGTGCACTTTTTTCTGAAGTTAAGAAGTCTATTATAATTCTTATTATTGACACTATTTATTAAGTGCCATTCACCACCTGCGTCTCACAAAAAGGTAATTTGCAAATTGTCTGCAAAGCCAAACTGCATTTATGTACACATTTTAATCTGACACAAATCCACCAGTTCACCGCATAACTGATATCCAGATTCTGGTCTGGATTTACTTATAGGTAAACAAATCCAAAAATAATAATAATCAGATAAGGGACGTTCAGGGATGCTTACACTATTAGTACTGTGTTAAACTGGGTCATTAACATAATAAGGGAATGTGAATTAATATACATTTTTTTTCTGAAATAAAGAAAAAGTCTGTATTACAATTCTTTTTTTAAATACCTTCATCAAATTATCACTTGTGACATAGGCAAACATATTTATACAAAAGTAATCAAACTGTATTAACACATTAACATTAACAAACATTATACTTCACATATATTACTATATATCAAATAACCTAAGCTATAAAACATCAATTATTCAATTCCTGTCTCTTTTTTAAACAAGAACCATCTTTATTAAACCATCACGTATGACATAAGCAATCATACATTTATATAAATGAAAACAAACCACACTGACACAATCCTAGTTGCAAGCATTTTACATCACAACCATTCTTTCTAATCATTGCCATTGTACATTAAGTGCAATTCTTCACTACTTGTTTCATCAAAACGATAATTGCATAAAAAAGCCATTAAGCCAAACTACATTTATGCATTTGGTATGCATTACATTTTAATCTGACACATCCACCAGTTTAGTCCACCATACTGCTCAACCTTCCTGATTTTTGCCTCATATTTTTGTCTGTTTCTCATATAATGTGTGGTTTTCTGACATAACACTGGAATTAAGTCACTAAATAGTGACAGGCATTTAATTTTCAGACTTTATATCTTTTAGAAAATGCATCTAAAGCCATCCATGGACCTTCAAAGGTGATATAAGTATTTTTTTCACTTGCTCTAATTATCTTAGTGCTATTTTATAGTTCTGTACTGCATTTATTGATTTTTTTTAATTTATTACTGATTTTCAGCCTGCACTTCTTAAAGAAATGCCATCTGTTTTTACTGGACTGCTCTTAGGTCGTTTTAAAAGTATTCTAATATTTCCTAACCATACCTCTCAACTGTCCCGAATTAATCCTTTTTTAATGAGTTATAGGGTCCAAATAATGGGGTGCCATGATTCCCGAGTGGCATCCCTTCATTTCCGATTTTTCCCAGCTTTTATTTTAATTTTTCTTTTTTGCTATTCGACCTGACGTCATCACATATGCAATGACGTCAACGCCGTCAGCCTGTCGGAATTGAGCTTTCCCGGCTGTTGAATTGGATCTGTGAGCGGGAATAGGAACCAGGAAAAACTTGAATGGTGGTGCACTTGCACCTGTGCGAGTGAGACTGCACTGCATTAATTTGCTGATGCTGGAAATCATGCGAGCGGCCGACCAGGACTGTTGGAAACTCTGGGACTATTTGTGTGAGTGAGATTTATTTGCTGCATTGTAGGACTGCCATTGGAAATAGTGAGAAAGCTTTCAGGTAAGGAATGCAGAGCTGCTTTCAGATATTCTAGTGTGTGTGTGTGTGTGTGTGTGTGTGTGTGTGTGTGTGTGTGTGTGTGTGTGTGTGTGTGTGTGTGTGTGTGTGTGTGTGATCTCATTGTTGATGTATCAGTACTCTACCCTTCTGTAAACATATAGTTACTTTAAACAAAGCGTTCTCACAGCTAAAATTGTACTACAAAATGTCCCACTTGCTAACACCAGCCTCCTATTAAGTTATCGTAAGAAATACCAGAGATACAAAGGTTCTTGCTTTGGCATGAGTGTGAACGCCGGTTTTCTTTTTTGTTATTCTTTTTGGTTGGGTGTATTGGTCGGGTAATTATCTAATATTAGGCACAAGCCAAGCATTTCTGTATTTTTCTGGAATTCCGTTAACCTCGGACACTTCAGAGCAAGTGAACTGGGAGGAAGGGCAGATTCCACTTAACAAGAATGTTTCACAGAGACCGAGCGGGACTCGGAATTCAGCAGACACTGTAGTTGACTCTCATTTAATTAACAGTAATTTTGGAGAAAAGGGTAGCTTTAATTTACTTGTTTGGCTTGCTAAGACTTTTTCTTGGACAGACTGCTGATTGAAGGGATCTCATTGGGGGAAACGTTTCAGCTTGGTGTGTGTGCATGAGAATGTTTAATGGAAAATTTAATCTTGTATCCATTAATTCAGTTTAATTTGTTTATGGATTACTAGTCTAATTACTAGATGAAAATAATTTAAAGTTGCTTATAAAGCTGCTCTAGAGTCTAACATTTCACTCACTCATTTATATATTAATAGTTTCAGTATCCTCTCAAATGTTTATTCATACTGTAAATCAGCAGCTCATTACATTTTCTAATAAGATTTGAAATTCATTGAGTCAGTGTTCAAGCTGAAAATAAGTGTTGGTTGTGTAAAATTGGAAATAACCATGTGACTGTAACATCATATACACCCCCCAAGTACTGGGAGGCTTGTAAATGAGACTAATTTATTTAAGCCATTTTATTTTGATGAATGGTAAAGTTTTAAGCACTTTACAATTAGTATAGTGTGCCAGACTAAGCTTTTTGTGATAGGGTTTAGTTCATGCTGTGCTGTAATCAGAAGTCTTTATTTAGTGATAATAGTTTACATTTCCTATATTCTTTTGCAATTTATTTAGCATTTTTATAAGTGGTAGCACTAGGGTTGCCACCTTTCCAAATGCCCAAAGTGGGACATTTGTGCTACAAACATCAGATTTTGCAGGGCAAAACATACCCACGGCCAGTACAAAGGACAGAACTTCAGTTTTTTGCCTGAATAAAAGTCTATTCTTGTAGCATTTTAGTTCCTTATTCTGTTTCTTATAACATTTAGATGTTTCAGATACAGAATAACTGTTTTATGCAACTATGACATAAAATATAGAAAATAATTTTGTCCTAAAATCTCAGGACATTTGCCATTTTTTCACATTTTTTGCAGGACACAACTGCCCAAAGAGGGACTGTCCCTCACAAAGTGGGACAGGTGGTAACCCTAGGTAGCACATTCTAAGTACGAGAAGCTGTGCAAGATGCCTATGGCTTACACTGTCATTCTGTTTTTATAGTGAGTGTGTGTGGAAGTAGACTTTTTTGATGGAAATGTTCTGAACTGGCCAGTTTTGTCATTACTGGTTCATGCATTTTGTTTCATTGCCTACTGGAAAAATGTTCAAACAGTACATTTAAAATGTGCTCTAAGTCTAACAAGTGTGCTGTATTATACGAGGAATATTATAAAGTCAGGAAGGTGCATCAAAGAACACATGTATGTTTCTTGTTTTGTGTGCAAGGGGCCTATTATTTGAAAACAGCCCAAAGTTAATCTTTATCACCACAGGCCAGATGCATTTTCTTTGGATGTAGTGTGGGTTTCAATGCTGTTTCAATGAATGTGAGTTTCGAGGGCAGAGACGTTTTAATGCCAAGTCTATTTTCATTGTGAGACTGTATTGCTTTGTTTAGCAGATGTCTTAGTGTTTGTGCATTGTGCTATAAAATGTAAAAATAAAATGCAAATAATCATTGTAGAAGTAAAGCAGTATGCACACATTAGTGTTTATGGTAAATGGGGCGAAATAGCCAGGTAATGGTATGGGACATTGGAATGGCTGCAGAGGGACTCTGGTGCCATATTTTGGTTGTCTGTTCTTCAGTTTGTGTTTGAAAGTTGGTATCCCACAATTCCACTGAAATGGGTGGGGTTACATAATTATGTATGCAAATTTCATGTTAATCAGTATACAGATTTGTACCTATTTTTCATGGGCCTTGTCCAGATTTTTGATGTTTCCAGGCTGAGAGGTATGTTCCTAACCTCCTTTAATACTGCAAAAGCTATTCATAATTTGTCAAAATTCTCCTGAGTTTGCCAAAATATTTCTAAGTTTTGTAAAGTATTTCTGCGTTTGTAGTTTTCCTACATTTGCACACATTTTTCTGTATTTGGGAACATTTCTCAGGGTTTGTGAATTTATTTCCAAGGATTACTGATACTGCAGGAGTTCTGCCTTTTGTTGTAAAAAAGTTGTTATTGCGCTTGAGCTCAAAACCAGTTTGTTTTATATTAACAGGGTTTTATTCTGCACTTTGGTGGGAGCAGAGGGCTGATTCAAGCCATCAGCATTGGGAACTGCTGGTGGAAGGCTTATTGTGTGTTTATCTGATTGTCCTGAGGGATTAATTGTGTAAAAGTCTTTCATCCTGCTGGTATAAAAAACTTCTATTTGTGTGGGTCTGTGCTCATTTATTTAGAGCTTTGCTGTACCTGGCTTGGACGCCTGTGACTACAAGACCCTTGGATTGCATCTAAAGCCATCTGTGGATCTACAAAGCTCATATAAATATTTTTGTACTTGCGCTATCTCATTGCATTTTAATAGTTCTGTGCTTCAATTACTGATTTGTTTGAATGTATCATTGTTTTTAGCGTGTACTTGTTAAAGAAATGCCATTTGTTACTGTACTGTTCTTATGTTGTTTTAATGGTATCCTGATATTTTCTAGCCTCCCCTGATACTGCAAAAGCTGTTATGAGTTTGCCAAATGATTTCTAAGTTTTGCAAAGTTTTTCTGTGTTTGTAGAAGTTTTACTACACTTGCACCCATGTTTCTGGAACATTACTCAGGGTTTGTGAACTTATTTTCTAGGATTCTTGATACTGTAGGAGTTCTGCCTTTTGTTGTAAAAAAATATTACTCCACGTGAGCTGAAAACCGGTTTATTTTACATTAAGAGGGTTTTATTCTGCACTCTAGTGGTAGATGCAGGCTGAGTCAACCCATCCAAGTTGGGAACTCCTGGTGGAAAGCTTACTGTGTGCTCATCTGATTGGCCTGAGGGATTAAATGTGTAAAAGTCTTTCATCCTGCTGGTATAAAATCCTTACATTTGTGTGAGTCTGTGCTTATTTATTCACAGCTTCCCTGTGCCTGGCTTGGAGACCTGTGACTTCAAGACCCTTGGATTGAATCTGAGCCATCTGTAGACCTACACAATTTATATAAGTATTTTTTTGCACTTGCTCTACCTTAGTGCTATTTAACAGTTCTGTACTACATGTATTGCTTTGTTTGAATTTACTGACCCATGCCTTGTATATATAGGTTCATACGTTCATACGTAGGTACTAGGCTATTGACCCTAGGGCCTATATAACCCTAGCCAAATGGTACCCTGGCTTTTGCCACCCAAGAAAATTATTTTCCTGTGCCCCTGTCAAGCAGAGCCACAGAAGTGATATATGCAAATTCCCGAGTTTAAAATTGTCTATAGGAAATGTTCTCCACAGTTGACCACTGTTCATAGCTACTGGAAGAGCTGCCAGTTTGTCCACAGAGCCACATCACTGCAGGTCATCCTATAATATACTACTAAACACTCTCACTTAGACTCTCCCCTACTCCTTCCCATATATCAAGGATCTGGTATAAAGGATAGGAGCTTCCCTATCATCTTTGTTTGTGGCCTGGTGGATATGGGCATCCCAAGGCAGTGTAGTAACTACCTCATATTCACTGTCAACCATTTAATTTTAGAAATGATAAACAGTCTGTGAGAGCTATCTATACTTAATGTCATCAGAGGCAAAGCTCTCACATGCGCACATGAAAAATGCAAACCAGGTTGTCAGTATTACACCCAAAAAGCTCACTACCAATACTAAGAAACAAATGCATAGACCCACATATGCAGAGGTACTCACTGTAATATACCCAGACATCCTAAGAGCATCTGTCAGTGGCCCAGCACAGAGTCAAAAAAGACAGTGCCTCACACAACAAATAACTCTAAAAATCATAGTAGGCCCACTTCCAAGCCCATAAGGCAGCACACCACACAACCAATATTCTAGTCATTGGGGATTTCATTGTAAGACAGTCTGACCTCCCCCTTTACCAGGCTAAACAAGTTCACAGTGAACTGTCTGTCTGAAGCCAGGATACACCAAATCATGCATGCACTTAGGTCTTTAAACCTCATGTACCAAAATGACATGGTCATAGTCCATGTGGGCATAAACAACCTAAGACATATCTCAGATACATTCCTCATGGGACTGCATGAACAGATACATGATGGAGCTCTCTGAATATATGTCACAGGTGGGTATGAATATAGCCTTGATTAGCATCCTACCTTCAACAATATTCATACTATACTACCAGCAAAAAATGATGAATTAGCTTAGTTTCTGGTGTCACAACAAGGGGATCCAACACCTGTCAGCTTGGGGAGATGTGATCAACAAACCACAATGCTTTGCCAGAGATGGTTTGCACTTGTCACCACTTGGCTTCAGGATACTAGCAAAAACTTTATCTATCCCCATAGTGCCTTTTTAGGCAGTACCAAGTTGTTAAACCCTTCAGCATAACAAAAATTATTCACGACTACCTAACGGTACTGCTGCTCAGTGCTAGGAGTTTAAATAAAAAACTGTACTCCCTGGAAAAACTCCTCACCCTGGAGAATGCAGACATCTGTGCAGTCATGGAAACATGGTTCAGAACCATGGAGAGCACCCTGGCTATCAAAGGCTACAATGTCTTTCTTACATTTCAATCCCCATCAGCTCAGGATGAAACAAAGGGAAGAGATGTCTTAGTGTTCATAAAGGACAGGTACACAGCTAGACTGGTCCAACAGCATGACTTGTTTGAGCTGCTTCATGCCCAGCTAACCGTAGGTGTGACCCCCTGCCATATCCTTGCTAGCTACAGATCTCCTAACATGAGTCTGGAAAACCACACCTCCTACCTAAACCTACTGAAATCTCTTAACATTTAGTCTAACACCATATTTATGGGTGACTTCAACTACCCCTCCATAAACTGGGAGACTTATATGACCGATAATTCACTTGCTCCGAGATTTTTGGACTTTCTCAGTGCAAACACCCTGGAGCAACTAGTTAGCTCTCCAACTAGAGGCACAAATATCCTAGACTTGGTACTCATGAACCTCTGGGGATGCTGCTCCCTCCCATGTATTAACTCCTCCCTGGTAAGATCTGACCACAAAATGGTGTCCTTTAGTATTAAAACAAACCTAGAACTCCCATAAAACTCCAAACCTGTTAAGAACTTTGATAAAGCCAATTATCTCAAACTAAGTGGCAGCTTATTAAACTTTTAAGCCCCTCCAAACCCAGATGACACTGAGGCTACTCTGTGATGCACACAAATAAACTGTGCAGCCACATTCATAGCTGCATAGTAGTACCTGTCTGAGTCAAATCTATGATTACTGGCATAAATAGGCTATTCAACAAAAGGAAAATAAGCCTGACTGAAGCCAAGAAGGAACAGACAAACAGTGCAAAAAGACACTCACTAGACTAAACAAACGAATTAGAGAGCTGGTCAAATCTGCCAAAACAAACTATGAGGCAAATATAGCCTCCCAGGTAAAAGATAACCATAATGCTTTTTAATTATGTTCTTAACCTCAGGGGAAACACTCAGCAATATGCTGAGTATATCATGAATGTCAGCACTTGCACCCAGCCAGAAACCTGCTGGCTGTCAAGTTCAATTTAAACTTCTCCCACCATAACCTCCTACCACACCCAAAGAAATTCCCACAGCCATCCCCCTATCAGACATTATGAGGGAATAGGTCTGTACTGCATTCACTAAAGCCAAAAACACAGCCTCCAATGGTCTCAACAACATTCCAGGATGCTTCTTAAATAGCTTAAGACAGGCTCTACCAGGGCCACTAGAAACCCTCTTTAAAGGAGAATCATACCCTCAGACTCAAAAAACATGTTTATTTCATTATGGTTTGGTGATTCCTACATTTTAACACCACTCTGGAACTATTTACAGTTTTTTAAATATTTTTATTCATAATTTCTATGTCTAACCACATGGGGTCTGGCATCTTGAAGTAATTATGATTGTTTAGTCTGCCTCTAGGTATCCCACAATGCAGTGCTCATCTGTAAAAAGTTACATCACACAGGTCTCTTTCTTCCTAAAGCTCCTGTCATTGCATTGATTTTACATGCATACACTGTCTTTCAGTCAGTTTTAAGTAACATTTCATGCCGTTCAATGACTACTTAAAACACAAAAGTACAAATGCCACAGAAAAGACTTTCAAAGTACTTTTTACTGCTGCTTCTTTTAGAATGGCTAAATTGCATTTTTTTGTAAAGTCTGAATTGTACTACTTTGACTCATCTCCAATCCCCCTTCACACCTAACCTCCCTAGCTGTCAAAGTGTTAAGGGCATAACAGCAAAACACAGCACTGCAGGAACCAAAGACCCTTCTGCAGAAAATGTAAAAATATCCAAACAGCAGCAGGGTCACCATGACAAAAAGCATAAAATAATTTATCAGTAACAGGATAAGTGCTTTCAGAAAACAATTTCCTTCATCATATCCTACCATTAACTGACATGCATACAACTATATATACAACTTTTAAAATGTCATAAGCCAATCAGGAGAATTCAAATGGCCCATGCAATTTCCTGGTGAATCACAGAACAGCAGATGCCATTTCCTGATACATCATAACACATTCTCAATGCAAATAAAAATAAAAATATGCATATGTGTAAACACATACTAAAATATATATAAAATATAAAAGCATATAAATGACATAACCATAACACATAAAAATTGTGTAAAGCTTCATAAATGTGTTTAACATAACCAGATCACAGTCTTTGTGCTTTCAGCACAGGTTTTAAAGGACTAAAAGCATTTAAACCTGGCAGAACATATGCACGTAGTTCTGCTATCCAATATGTTTCGCTTACCTCAGTGGCATTTTATAAATCTCCACCCCTAATATGATTGTTGATGGTGTCTCTAACCATAAAGGAAAAGCTATGATCAGAGTAAAGTGCTACATGTTTAAACAAAGCATTGTGTTCTAAACTGTTACGTATAGCATATTGGTGTTGTAAAATTCATTGTTTAAACATCTGGTTTGTTTTGCCTACATAAAAACTAGTGCAGTGGTTGCACTTAGCAATATATATCACATTTCTAGTAGTGCATGTAGCATATCCTTTATAAAAATAATCCTTATGTGCACTTGGATGTGAAAATGTATTTAAAGTATTTATAAAAGGACATGCTTTGCATCTTTTACAAGGGTATGTACCCTTCTTTTCTGATGGAAATCTAAAACAACGTGTATTAGTTGGTCTGCAACATAATAGATCTTTCAAGCTACTGTTCCTCTTATAACTAAAGCGAGGTACAGAGCCAACTATATTCTCTATCTGTTCATCCACTAAAAGCATTTTCCAATTGTCATGTATAATGTTACAAATATATCTACTGTCACTATTAAACTTGTGTGGGACCCTGACTTAAGAGGTTCATTATAAGGCCAATAATTAAAATCTGTCCTTATTTGTTGGCATTTGTCCCACCAGCATTATTAACTAAAGTCAGTAAATAATGACAGATGTTTGAGTTTCAAACTTCCTAGCCTAAAGAAAATGCATGCTAACATAAAACATGCTATTCTAGCTTTCTAAGGTTATAAGAGCAATATTTAAAATATGCACATATTTTTGGCCTTTGTCAAAACATTATTGTGACGTCACTAAATAGTGATGGGCATTTGAGTTTCAACTTCCTATCCTTCAGAAAATGCATGCTAACACAAAACCTGTTATTTTAATAACTTTCTTAGTTTATAAGAACAATATTTAAAATCTGTCCACCATGACTGATTGAAGTCATGGATAGACATTTGAGTTTCAGACTTCCTCCTTTGCATGCTAACAAAACCTGACTTGTTATTCTAACAACTTTCACCTAAGTTTATAAGAGCAATATTTAAAATATGTCCCTATTTTTGGCCTTTGTTGTTCACTCCCATTAGACAGTCAGATGAGTATATAGTCAGACAAGAAGACAGTATATAAAATAATTATTTATTCATTTTTTTCATTGTGTCAGACAAACAGACATCCACATACACGTTTTCCTTCCCTGTCCAGTTTTTGTCCTCTCCAAAAGTTGCCTTTCTTTCAGGCAGGTCCCAGGCACAAAAAAAGAAGGTTTGACAATTCAAGTCTCAGATGACTAAGTCATCCTTCCACTCACTAATTGTGCCCACAACAATTTAAAAAAGGGAAAAAAATGGATTGGAAGTTCTTCTAATTGCAATTTGTCACTGCACATAGCCTTTCTAAATTAAATTTTTATTAACACTCTAGCCTGCTCACAGTGAGCAATTAACCAAATACCAAAACAAATAGGTAAATCACTCTCTGTAGATGCCAAAGTTAAAGCTCTGTCAGTGTCTTCTCTGTACTGCCCTCTCCATCTGAGCAGACAGCCAAAAGTCTTTGCTGTGGCGCCTGAAGCTCATCCCATTCATAAAATGTATGGATGAGCCGAAGCCCAAGCAAAATGATGTGGAAAGGGTGTGAGAGGTATGCTAGAATCTCTTGAATGTCCGTGTAGGACATTTTTTGCCATTTCTTATGCTTCCCTTAAAGGGAAAAAAGGATATTTAAAAAAAATAGCATAAAAACACTGGAAGCAACAGACCAAGGCTGCGAAATAAAAAATATTCTGATGAAGTGGCTTGGTCCACGAAAGCGCTCACCATTTGTTCATTGTGGAAATAAATTTTTGTATTTTTTATTTCACAGCCTTGATCTGTTGCTTCCAGTGTTTTTATACTATTTGACTGGATTTTGGAAGCACAGTTTGCCTTAACCACTTATTTTTTGGTTTTGCTCATTATATTTATAAAAATATATTTTTATTTATTGAGTGTAAATTATGCTTTCTACAAGACAGTGCTGGGGCAATTGCTCCTTTCTTCTTTACTGATATATTTATTTTTAAAGACGATGACAAAGACACCATAAAAAGTTCAACATGCAATGTTCCTGTCCTATACATCCTAAAGGAGAACGTAATTAAGGCATGTACTACATTTTTCTTAGAAAGAAGGACCGAGAGATGGGGGGAGAGAGAGAGAGAGAGAGAGAGAGAGAGAGAGAGATACAGAGTGAGAGAGAAAGAGAGAGAACCTAGCAATTATAACAGAGACATTTAAAAAACACTATGGTGCCTAAGAAAAAATCTGACATTTCTCAAACATTTATTTTTTTCCAAGGAACCCAGTTGTTCAGGAAAAAAATTAATGCTTATGTGAATGAACTGATGAAAAGAACAAAAAGACTGTGAATTTAGTGAGTTGCCTAATTCATGACTCTGACATAGAATAATCTGTGGCACTAAAACGATCAAGTAGGAGACAGATCGTTGGAACAAGTAGAAGGGACTTTACAGAATGTTTACAGCAAGAATAAAATTACAATCATGCAGTTGAAAGAGCTTACAGAAGAAACAAAAATGTTTAAGATTAAAACTGTAATGGAAAATAATGTAAAATAGAATGCAAAGGGAATGCGCTTGATAATGATAGAATCAATGACACAGAAAGCCATGAATATACAAGATGGTGCCTACAAGGAGCTGTAGAGTTAAAATGAAAGCCATGTGTATTAGAGCGACTGCAGGCATGAAAAAAGAAAATGCACAGTATTTAATTATTTGTAGGTTGTGTGGATGCAAGAACAATTCTACAAGGGTATGTAAGAAATAAAAAAGAAGTTTGTCGCAAGAAATTTGCAGTTATTTGAAGATAAGAATGAGAAAAAAAGAAATTTGTGGACATGGTTGAAAATTAAGAGTCAAAGTGTAGTAGATTACTTTATAGCTCGGAGTGAGAGCCAGATGGCTTACGGTTGATTAGGGTCTTGGATATGAAAAGGTACTGGACTGGTAGGGGAGGGATGGAGTGAAAAACGTAAGCTTACTCACCTATCCTGAGGGAAATAGTCATGGTTCCAGTCAGCAAACATCACTGTGAAGATGGAGGCTTAAACATGGCCAGGTCTGGGCCTGGGGACATGGACTTGGCTGTACCAAACCAGTGACTGACCACACTGAGAGTGGACAAAGGAGAACCTTGAAGTGACATATGTGCTTATGTCAGCCACTAAAAGAAAAACAAAAGCCATGATAGATACATTGCTAATGACCTTTGTGATTGGATGTGACATTTTGGGGAATAAATGGCTGAGAATGACTGTTATTTTAAACCATTAGGGCTCAAAAAAAAGTACAGTACATTTTGCACGTTTCACAGAGTAAACTAGGTTCATCTCCTGGTCAGAAAAAAATTACTATTAATGGAAAAAGTTGTTGACTTTAAGCTTGACAGTGGAGCAAAATATGAACATTTTTCAGAGTATTTTAAAACGTTACTAGTGCAAGGTACTGTGGCTATATTTGTGTGTACTTCAGTGACAAATTCAGAGTACAAAGTTAAACCTGTAAATCAGGCATTACTAATGTGTGTATGTGTAAAAAAATAAGAAATATAAAATATTTCCAGGTGTGGCTTTGGAAAATATACTGAGGCATGTGAGAAACTTGGAATAGTGAAATTTATCCCCAACATATAAGTGCAGAGACATTCAGATATTCAGGATGGCACCAGCATGAATATATCTAGTTTCTAAAAATTTTCCTGTTAAAGCTAGCTGAACTGGTGTTACTTCAGATTTATTAAGAGCTAAACAAGTATGCAGAACCAAAAAACTGAACACATTAGCTGCAAAGTTACAGAATTAGAGGACAATAACTATATTTTGAGAAATGTAGATTTCTTCACCTGGCTAAGATGTTTGTTGGGGAATACTACAATAAAATATCTCCTGATATAGTGCTAGTAGCCCATACTCATAGTAAAGTAGCCATAGCTCTAAGGCAGAAAACAGACCAAGAGAGCGACAGAACAGAGAATCTAGGAGTAACTGTTAAACAGCCAGAGTTTACTGTGTGGGTTAATTGTGTGGTCATATCAACAAACAGAATTTGCACAGAGTTATAAGACCTAAGCAAAGTGACTTAGAGATAGAATGCTCTCCACTACTGACAGTTCAGGTAGTTGTATTAACTATGCCCTGTGCCAGATGATTTTCTGTATCAAATGGTAACCTTGCAATTCAGGCTTGATAAAGCAAGCACTAAGCTGCATACATTCAGTGTGGCACTGGGAAGGCACACATTTATCAGTTTGCCCATTATAACTTGTGCTGCATCAGAGGACCTTCAGATCATTCTGGCAAAAACTATGGAAGGTCTTGATGGTATAGTTAATGAATCTACCTCATAACATTGAGACCACAAAAAGATGACAAGAAAAAACACTGAACAAAAGATATTACCCTCCCAAAAAAAAAAAAAAAAAAACATCCACTGCACATAGCACATGCTAGGAGAGACAAAATCCTGGAGCATGCAAACAAAAAAACAATGATTTTGCCCCCTGCACTCCCCGCCCCCCTAGCTAATCAAATACACCACCTTTGAGATCACACAATACTGGGAAAATGGCATAATTCCTAACTCCAGTATTATAGCGATCTCACAGCACTGTTGACTGGCTTTCCTGTTGACCAAACTGGGCAAGCAGGAAAGCTGTTAACATCAGTAGAAGGGACCACGTTAGAAGGAACCAACATAGTTTATTGTTTTAATGCTACAATTAAAAATATAGATGCATGCTGATCAGTTTCATTGATTCATAAATGGCTTCAGATGCAAACCTGATAGAGGAAAACAAAGTCAGGGTCATTAGATTTATCAGCTACATTCTATATTAACCTTACCTAGAAATGGACGTGCGTTCATTGGGAAGACATTCACTATTTACTAGCACTATAGAATACACTTATTAAAATGGTAGAACAGATTGACCATGTTGGTCACATATTACCTCTGCATCTACTCTGTTCAGTGCATGGGTAATAATGAGTTCATGAAACACGAGTTCAATGTATGCTAAAATTAATCTGTCATTTCAAACAGAGATATAAAATCCACCATTTTTTTCTGTTGTGGTGACAATAGTTGGAGTATGTTGCCCCAGTGTTCACATTAAATGCTCACAATAAGATTATGTCACACACTTAAAAAAATTATATTTGCTGTGTAAAAAGCATGGACCTGTTAAAAAACTAACATCCTTCAAGCTGCTAAAAATAATACATGCTGCCATACATCTGTGTGACATAAGCTTCTGGCTAACTCCCATATGACCTTGCAATGTTAATTACATCTGTAGCCTTTCTTTCCAAAATATGGTGCTGAATTAAGAAATACATTTCTGTGTTAGCTCATTATGATCATATTATGACAGCAATTAAAGGTTTTATTTTTATGCTTTTGTTACAGTCATTTTTAATTATTATAGTACAATAGATTTTTAAATATATTACTTTTGTATTACAATTCATAAGGGGTTCCCCATGCCCCCATTAAAAGTCTCCTCTCTGATTTTGTTTAGTGATATGAGGGGAGGTTTAAGGGATAGAAGCTACCCTTTACTAAATGTAATTCAGCAGTCACAAGTAATGAGTTTTGAACAGAACCTGTTCTGTCTTAATGAACAAACCGTATGTCGTTACTCAATGTTAGGCTTTTCGAACATCCTTTATGTGAGCTGTATATATTCATTTTTAATTGCACACACTCTATCACTATCACCAGTTTCATTTTTGTTTTATTGTTTTTATGTAGCTTAATTTTAGTTTTGTATTACAATGTCTGCAGATATTTTGAAAAAAATCAATGAACTGCATTTGCAAAAACAAAATTCTTTCGTAAACTTAGCAATAGCATTCAGCAGTTTGAGCAGCAATAAATATATCTTGACATTATAATCAAACAAAGTTCTTAAAGTGACGATATACTTTGAAAATTGGGTATGGAATTATGAATAATTCTTACTGGTAAATGCTGGAATACTTCATTCATCACAGTATTACTAAACCTTCCTGAATGTCTTGTATATACAAATCATGGGAAGCTTCATATCTCTTAATGCCTTCTTGTTCATTGCATGGTACTGTGACAGTACCGAGCACACCAACTGAACATTGTCTTAATACCAATGCATGAAAAAATATTTCTACTCTGATAAAACCAAAAAAAAAAAAAAAAAAAAAAAAATGACAACAACCTGTTTCAATCTATTTCCCAGTTTGTATTAAAGTCTGCAGGCACCCATATTATCAACAATTTTTCCACTTCTGGGCCTAATTTTTTAGAACAGTGTGTATGGTATTCCACTGCCTAAACGAGTCAAAGCTCATTGTGCTATCTTGTTTGAAAGGGCAAATTCACAGTCACTCTATAAAGCTACCCTTTGGTCATGTTTGGTCATGACTTGACATTTTTCACCAGTATATTCCACAATGGGGATTTTGACAAAAAAAAGATAAAATGATAAATTTTCCAGAAAATATTAAGAATGCAGTAGCAACACGATGGTTTGCAGACATAGGTGGTTGTTCCTAACTGTTCCACTAGTGAACAATGTTCAGTTAGTGAACTTTACTTCATTGCGTCAGCAAAAAAGAGTGACATTACATGGCTGAAGGCTAGCTCTTCTGTCCCATCCTACAACAGGTGAAGTTCAGTGACCCTGTAGATCTGGCCCCTGTTGGATTCATGGAGAGTGGTAGTCTGGATGGTTTACGAGAAGAGTGCCATATGGCATTGTTCAAATGATACGTAGGCCTTAAGCAGAAAACAAAACCCACCCTTAGCATTGTATATCAATCGCTTTGGGATGAATCCTTTAAAAAAAGTTCTTAACATTGTCTGTTTCTATATTACACACCTGGTTTTGATATGTTAAAAAACATATTGAAATTAATTTAATTTACTGATTAAGTTTCATCCTTCTGCTGATGACATTAAACTGGAATAATTCCAAATTAAATCAGTTTAGCTTGTAAAACACCTTACAGCAATGGTTTTATAATATTAAAAATGACCTGTATCTTACATTTATGAATGTAAAGTATGACAAAATTTATATACACATTTATTTATTATAAGATCAAAAACTACTCAAGTCCATATAGGAATTCACTTCATTCATAATCTTTCTGCTCATAGGCTGCATCAAACATCGATTATCACCCCTCCGACAATGACCTTGAGTGGAATCTTGCAAGCTCAGCAAAGCACTGCTGTTGGTTGTAACTGTATAAAGAAGCTCAACTTGCTCTTAAGAATGAAGTCATGGTTGGGGCAGTAAGATACAGTTACAATCACACAGCATATGCTGCAAAATGAAATGCAAGCTTAGAACAAATGATTAAGCATTTCAAAGAATAAGTATATGAATAAAAAGCAACATAACACTGTTAATTATAAGCAAGGTAACCCCAGAATTCCTACATAAGTACAGCAAAGTATGCCAAATAGTTGTCATATATAAGCATAATTTGTAACTAATCTGCTGCGTACACTAGTGTGTACTACACTAAGATTCAAAGAGCCATATTACTAAACATGCACGTTAATTAAAAGTAGGCAAATGTGTTTCAAAGCAATAATCTTACATGCATGTGACATACACAGGAAATGTGACACATAATGTAACACAATGGAATAAATGTAGTTCCCATATACCAGTATAAAATTCAACATGAAATATAACAAATCTACATATATCGATGGAAAAAATAGTTGCAAACATATTTATCTCTAATGCATGACATACAGCATGTACAGTCAATATTATGCAAATGGAATTAGTTTCAACTATTTAAGAGCCATATTAATGTGTTACACACATGCAAAGATAAATATATTTCCATTGCTTCTCCTAAATATACAGCACAATACATGCATGCATCAGTGGTTATGTATGCAGATGTACACTAATATATAGAGTCATGTGAAGAAGATGTGTCATTTGTACACACACACACACACACACACACACACACACACACATACACACACACACACACACACATACACACACACACACACACACACACACACACACACACACCTATGCATACCTGTGCATTACTCCATATGTAGACATATGCAAATCTGTAATTTCTATGTCTGAGTAATAATAATACTTTCATGTACATAAGCCTGTGCAGGTCTGTAGATATGTAATAACTTCCAACATATCTGTTTCAGCCAGCTAAACACTCTGAAACATCATGAAGCACATGTGCCACACATAAAATGTATTGCCTTGTTAGTATCAGTTGCAGATGTGAGCACACGGACAGAGATGGTGGCTATATGCATGCATCATTGCAGTTTACACATGCTAGCCACTTGTAAGGTAGCGACTGTTCTGCAAAAGTAGTGGACAATGTCTATTAAATGGGCCACACTTAAATGCAGTCTCTGCTATAATGCTTAGAGTACAATAAACAGTGCTGACAGATATATGTTGACAAGTGAACTTCATCTTTATTACAGAACTTTAAACAAAGGAATATCGCAATAAGATTAGATTGTAGAATCAAACAAAAATAAAACAAATTTCTATATAATAGCAATAACAATGAGTAGCTTGTAGCAGTATTAAAGGCTAGTTCACACTTCACTAGGCAAAAAGAAAAGTCTTTGGAAAGTACTTGGACCAAGGGGAAGACTGCCTATAACATGATGGTAGAAAGTTCCAAAGGCACAGGGCCTTATAAATAAATAAATAGATGCCAGATGTTTCAAACCTCAGCCTAAGAAGTACTAGCAGTACCCGGATGGCAGAGCACAAAGCCTAAGGGACAGTAGGGGACAGTTGGCTCCTTCAGGTAAGAGGAACCCATACCATTCAGAAATAAAAGGACCAAACTCAAGATTTTAAACCTGATATGGAAGCAGCTAAGGAGCCAGTGCAAGATTTACAGCAGACGAGCAATATGCTGGCATGGTATCGATGAGTAGCCATATGTAATTATGCTGCAGAGTTCTACACACAACATCGCTGCTGACCTCAGTCACAGGATGTCCAAGGTAAACGGCATTGCAATAATCGAGATCTTCAGCTGATTCTGGCAACATTCCTCAGATATCAACTGAATGACAACCGATCATTATGAAAGACACCAAAATTACATTTTGTATGAACTCCAGATTATTGCCACCATATATAATAAATTATGTAAATGGTAAAGAAGTGGACAGTTGCCAAACAGTGCCAATACCTCTGTATTTTTCTTTTTCTTCTTCTTTTTGCCTCCTCTGCCTTGTGATCTTCATCCCCTTCCCAGCCATTTGACCCATTTGCTTTCCATCACCATGGTGAGGGTTGACCAGGGAAGTCATTATTTAGACAGTCCTCAAGAGTGGTCCAAAGATTTTCTGGCTTTTCCCCCAGCCCTAGTAGTACACACCTATCAAGGCACCAGGAAGAAGCATGTAATGAGCTATCAGCTGAGGGCATCTCCTCACGTTCACAAGGGGCGTAATCTCTAAGGAGCTCTTCCCCTTCTCATTGAGGATGAGCGGTGGTTTCTTCTATCTCCACCAGGGAAGTTGTACCTGACTGCACACTACTGCCCCCCTTCTGGGTAGAGGTGAGCAGGCAATGCCTCTTCAGTCCTCCCCCTCTGTGCCTGGCACCTTCAATACCAAGGACATTAATTGAACTCCAATCACCTGAATCACAGTCAGGGTTTCATCCATCTGTGACACATACCCAGGTAAACAGACAAGACCTGTCTTTTGGATGGGATGATTTTTTTTTTTTATGTGACTAGAATAAAGCAAGTGATGGCTACAATAAAGCTATTGATGGATAGCTTTAGGTCATCCAGTGAATAATCAAAGCTCATTATACATCCGTGAGGAAAATAAAAATAAAGTTGCATATCACTGGTACAACAATGATACAATACACCTCTATCACATATCAAATCCAAAGTGGGCAATATAAATATTATAAATAATAATGGACCCCTAAGTCTAGCTTTGTGAAGCTCCACACTTCAGTGGGTAGGTACTAGAAAAGTTTACTGGAGAACCCCCTCTCTGTGTACATCCTGAAAGGCAAGAGGCAAACTAATAAGTGTAAGTACAGCACTCAGAATAATGATCCAAATATTTGCTAAAGACACCACAATCTAGCAGCCGACCCTGTGGTGCAGATGGACAAAACTATGACTGCCTCTCAGATTACCCATGGTGGATTATTGGCATGGACGTTGGAATGACTGTCCGGAGGGCAGGAGGCAGTCTAGCTAACTGCAATACTTACTGCAATAGCAGAATAAAGAGTTTGGTAAGTTCTGTGCTGCAGATAGTGTGCTGCTTGATCCAGGAAATGCACATGCATGGAAGCACACCTCCTAAAGACAGCCATAGCGGAGCACATAAGGCTGTGCCAAGGTGGTGGGGGGTTAAAGCATACACCTCCTGGCTGCAGTATGATGCAGCATGAGCATCCTTAATCACCTCACTGCCCCTGGATGTGGGTCAGGTAGAGCCTTTGGGGAGGTTAAGGTGAGTATGGTACACCCAGTGAATGAGGAGAGAGGCAGATGGCAGCTGATGGCCAGCTGTGGGGAGCTAACCAAAAAATTGACATGACCTATATAGCTAAATGTTATGTATAAATCAAGCAGGACTGATAGGGAGCAAAACTGCTGGTCTCTAGCCATCAGAGGATCACTAAATATAATAAATATCTGGATCTTGTCTTGATTCACTGTAGTAACCATATTGTTCACCCATTCTGATGACTTTAATTCTTTCTTAATTGCTCCCAAGTTTTCCAGTGCCTTCATTTCTGTTGCATTGTACTCCTGGGCATACCTGGTACTTTGCTTGGAGCAGATGTTATGATATTCTCCTGGCAAACTTCCTTAGCATCTAAATAAACCAGCACCTTAGTCAGGATATATGTGTAACTACATAACTGCTTTTGTACGCATGCAGTGTTTGTATTCATACAATGAATTGGTTTTATGATTTCTGACTTATTGCAAGTTAAGTGGTATAAAATTTTAGAATTATCATCCTTAAGTGATCTGATTTAAAAATGATCTTATATTTCAAACTTTTATATAGACACATCTGCAGTATTTGACCTATTGTCTTTATGCTGTACCCTCAACATGTTAGTAATGTTCACATAGCACTCTGTTCAGTGCATTTGAACTATAATGCTTAAAAATGTATTCAGACAAAATATTACAGCCTTTGCCTATACATTTTATTATTAGCATTTTATCGTCATCAATCTGACCTGCATTTCTGTCTCACTGCTTCTGATGCATTTTCAGAGTTCACTTTTAAAAAGTTTCTCATTTTATAGTGCCAACAAAGAACATATTTTCACGTTTCTGTTTAACATGTAAATCTGGTACAACACTCATGTTTTTCTATTTATGCATTTTTTGCAAAAGTCCTTTTAGCACAGATTGTACAAAATCTACTAAAAACAGGACAGTGTTTTGGCTCATTTACAGCCTCATCTGCTACATTTTCTCTGCAGTACATTGCTCTGTTTTTTGCCTTGAGTACTGTTACACTGTGTTACAGTACATTCTCACATTACTCATTTTTCATACCCAGTACATTTTCACGTTCTCACTTTAGTTCTATTTTTAATTTTTTTTTGTTTTACTTACATTTTATCTTACTGCCCTTGGCTTGATTCTTCACCTTTGTAGCATCAGCATAAGTATCTATAGTCACTTGTTTTTATTCTCTAGCAAATAATACATAGCAAATAAATGTCAAGTTCCTTTGAGGCCCAGTTGTCTAATTGCTGCTAAATTGATTTTGCTCTCTTTGAGAAAAGTAAGAGTTAAATTCCTTCAAGGCTTCTTCCCCAGCAACATGCTGAAGTCTACCAGTGTATCTTTCAGGATTTTTAGCCATCTCATGCAGAGTAAGGAGTAAATTAGATTTCTGGATTCACAGCTTCAAGCTTTCTGTTAAGTTTCTCTGTAGTGACAGAATTCCTGGTGGTTGCATTTGGAGCATTTTTTTTACTGTAAGTTATACTTAGGTACTTTAAAATACAAACTGTTGAAAGCAAATGTATTTATTCATTTGGAACATCAGTGTTTGACAGGATAGTATGTAAACAATTGAGTTACATGATTTGTTTGACTAGAGTCCATTATAGTTTTATTAAAACTGAACTCCCCCGAATTATGCATCACATGACATGCTGTTTCTTATCGCTTACAGATATCATATCTTGCATTACGAAATTCTTGTAGGCATAACCTCACATAACTTGGTTAGACAAAATAAACAACAAGGCGATGAACAAACTAACTATTGTACAAAAAAACGGAGGAACAGACTGCAGGACGGTACCACAGAACTTTAATGTGTTAAGCGCTTTTCGTTTGTTAAAATGACAAACTTCTTCAGACATAAAGAAACCACATGAAACAGTCTTTAAATAAGATAACTATTAATTAATCAATAATTCAAACAGCTCATTTAAAGAGATAAACACACTACCTGCAAGCACCTCTCTTTCAATTAGTAAAACTAAACATTATTGCTAAACAAATTCTGTATTAATAACAACAATAATTGTAAGTATTATAACACATTAAAATACATGCTTGAAATATTCAAATAAAACATAAAAACCAGTAAAATACATCATCTTAAAAGACTTTTAATCTTAAGGTTGCTACTAATCGAGCAACCCTCATTCAACCCAGGTACGCTGTACGCATTCAACCTAATCTGCCAACAAAGCTCTAGTTCTTCTAATCTGAGTACATCAGGACCACCCTGAGGGTTATAAGAAATCTGATCAATAACTATAAATTTAAAAGTATGGTTAGGGTATTGTAAATTATGTTTTGCCAGTGCATTTTCAGATTTCTGCTTTCTTATAGCATAGATATGCTCATACATATGGTCACACAGCCTTCTCTCAGTTTTTCCAACATAGAAGGCTGAGCATGACTGACACTGGGCTAAATACACTACCATTTTTGAGTTACAGTTTACTCTCAACTTCAAATTGTATTGTTGATTGTGAATTGTAAATCTGTTAGATTCAATAATGTACGAACAATAGTTGCAAGCTTGGCATTTATACATACCCACTGTCCTTACATTTGAATTTAAATGATGTTCATAATAGGCTTTAAGGTTCTTACCCCTTTTATATACAACCACTGGCCTATCACCTATACTTTGGTATACACTGTTGTCATTCTTAAAAATTGCCCAGTTTTTAATCAAGATCTGAAAACAGTCTTTACTGTTAAGATTAAACGTTGTTACAAAAGTGGTCCCTAGTGTATTTGTTATTTGGGAGTCAACAGGAACTACAGGTGATGCTGAACAAGTATTGACTACTTCACCACATGAATCAAAACCATTATTCAATAATGGTTTGTAAAAATGTCTCTGGCGTTTACTTACAACCTCTTCAATGATTTTATCAACCATATGTTCAGGGTACCCACGATGGACGAACATTCCTCTCAAATGCATACATTCAGCGAGGAAGTCCTTATCTAAAGTAATAATAATACGGGCTGCCCTGACCAAATGACCTTTTACAATAGCCCGTTTTTGATGCAGTGGGTGGCAGCAGTTGCTTTCTATAGGTACTCAGATGGCTTGGTATTTCTACTGGCAACCTAAACAATTTTGACCTCTGATTTAAAAATAATAGCTACCCCTCCCCCAAATATATCCTATCGAGGGCTTTAATTAATGGAGATGCAGACAACTGGAGTACAGTTATCACCAAGTGAGGCCAGAGTTATCATCCAATTATACAATGTGGCAAGGTAGCGATATGTTAACAGGTTCATAAGTAGTTACTAGGCATGAGTCAAGGAGACCGCTGAGCCTACATCAATTTCCTAAGTACCTTAGAACACTGTTTGGGTAACTGACTTGATTAGAGTCACACAGCAGACAAATGGAGGCTAAAGGAATCAAACCCTGGACAAAGGAAATTAGCTCATTAACAGCTCTTACCCTTAATCCCTTGAGCTAGCTGTCAGACTCATGGTTAGGTCATTGCCATTTAAAGATATATACCTCATATATTGCATCAATGAACTTTTGTAAGTTTATCCTCGCACAACTTGGTGGATGCAAGATAAGGTGAAACCTACATTTCCTTCCTGTACTTATAATACACTAAGATAAGTTGGTATTTCTGCTCACAGGCTTATTACAGATGGACATAATTTTCATGTACAAGGCCCTATACAGGGGTGAATAATAGTAGGTATCCATAATCTGCCTGAGATGACAGCCAGGCGCCCAGGGTGTAACACTGAGAAGACACGGATTAATCTCGGTATGTACTTTTGGCACAAGGTGTCGATAAACTGCTGTACTACTCACAATGGATATCTGCTCAGGAGTGGCCACCAGTCCCCCCTCATGGTAACTAACCTTCTATTTAAGCAGGATTTGTAAACATCTGCACATTCATAAATCAGATTTGAGCAAAAATAGAGACAAAGAGGTGCAATGCCATAACAGCACCCCTATCATAAGTGACTAAAACATATGAAGGAACAGTCCTACTTTACAAAAGTACAAGGAAAAATGAGTTAGTTATGAAACAAGAATGGAACTAGAAATAGCATTGAACAAAGATTCAAAAGAATAATAAAAAAGTAAGAATGACACACTGTAAATGCAGAGAAGCAATACAGTTAGTATAATATTAAGCCTGCAAAAATTAAAAGGCCAAAAAAAATGAAGTGAATCAGAGCAAAATTAGACAATCTGAAAGCAGCAGTTACCACAGAGAAAATAAAGAGCAAATATGAGTAAGCATAAAATACAAATCCCATTAGAAGTTGAAGTTGAAATTCAGGTGATCCAAACTAAGAGACCATCTAGAAAGAAATCAAATAGCCATAATGACGCAAAAATCAGTGTCAAGAAAATAAAAATGAATGCACTAAGTACATCTAATGATCATCTGGACCCAGAGAAATCAATGCTGAACTTAATCCAAGGAAAATCAGTACGGCCCACAACCCACTCAATTACTTAGTTATAAGGAAGCAATGATACTTGGTAAGGAGAGCATTGCAGGGAAATAATGGTCCACCCAGGGGCGATGTGAGTCCAGAAAGGTTCATTATTTTCCTACAACATCGACCCTGGATTGCATTACTATGTTTTCAAAATGGACCACTGTTTTTCTTCATGAACCAATACTGAGCACCATGTTTTTACTTATATTCTTTGTTTTTATGTATATTTTGATACATTTTGACATATAGTTCCTTTTTATTTTATATCAGTTTCTAAGTTCTTGAATTTTCATACATGTGTTATTTCAAAACAGTTTTCTTGTAATGTGTGTGTGTTTTATAAATATTTTGTAGATCCTTGTAGTCCCCATTTCTTTCTGCATTTTATTTAAGTTTATTTCAATGTGTTTTTATATATTATTGGTGTATTATTACTTTTCTTTAGTGTTTTGAGACTCATCTTTGTTGCTGCAATCTTATTTCTCACTGTGCTTCTCAATGGTTTGGTTTGTTTGCCATGGAGTGTTGGAGTTGTTATTCACTGCACCCCTCTCCCACGACTAAAAAGCTATTATGGATTGTTTATTTCCCATATAAGTTCCATTGTTTGAATTTGTCTGTTTTCTAAACAAACAAAACATATTTTGAATGAACAAACTGATGAAACCAATTGTACAAGATACAGCAAAGCCTGAGGCTTCAAGATGGAACATGCTGTTGGGGACAAAAAGACTAACAAAATGCAATACCCAACAGACCAAGAAAGAAAATGCTCATAGCTGTTCAGCCCTGAGTTACAGCTACAAGTCTGCCAAGCTGGAAGCAGCAGGCATGAAAGCAAATGTAGTGCGGCAGCCAGACATGCACTTCCCTGAGCAGCTGCACAAGCCAAGAGAAAGCTAAAGTTCAAACATCTCTGTGCAGTAGCACCAAGCAGACACATGCACTTGGTGCTGCAAAGTAAAAATAAAACTGTGCAATAAACATACCACCAGCAGATTATCAATGCATGCACACCTGTGGCAGCCACACATCTAGAGAACCAAGTAAGTATGGCATCAGGGTAATCATAGGAACCAACACTTAGGGTATAGACAACTCTTACAGTCCATCTAATAGTCCATAATAAATGCGTTGGTAACAAATTATGAAGAAAATGTCAACATATGAACAAACTGTAATACCAAACTGGCAATGATATTGAAAATGTAATGAATGATTGACATTAACATTTTGTGAGAGACCTACAACAGTCAAGATGTTAGAATCATAGAAGGCTGTTAAAAAACATCCAAGCAAACAAATATAATGTGGCAGCACAAAGACGAACTGCCATGTAAAACACTTATAAACACTCAGCCACAAACTATAAGATACATTAACAAAATGAGACAGCAGAGAGGCAGCCAGTTCCTCCTCATTTTATCACTAGTAATGCACAATTACTACTGTATTTGACAAGGGTAGTTGTTCAGTCTTCGTGTTCTCATAATTACATTGGGAAATCAACCAAGGACAATAGTGACATTTAGCCCAAACCATAATGATTAGTGTTGTGTGTACATGTTTCTGCCACATGTATGCTGGCATGTTCAGTTCCCACTGCCATCTGTGCAGCATATACATATTGTAAGGGCAACACTTGGGTAACTTCTGAATCCCATCGATGTACACTCCTCTGACAAGACAATGCCAGATCAAATAGTAGGACTTTGTCATTTTCTGTAGATGAGGCCACTTCAGTAATTAAACAATCTTGCTATGGAACCACATCCCACTGCCACTGAAATCCATTCAGAATGCAGATGCATTTAAAACACAACTAAAATTTCTCCTATCATATCAATAGATCTGGTCCTGTACATCTCATGGATAAATGCCACTGTTATCTTCAGCTTACTGTATCCTCAAATCACTTCTCTTCATTCAGAATGCTGTGCTCCATAGCCAGTCTTCACCAATTCCTAAATAGTTTTAGTACTATCTCCTAGTCATATAAAATAGTTTTGTAACACTGCTTAACCCCCATCTCTGTACTTTATATATAATATCATGATAACCATATATTTGTTAAGCATCATGAACTGCAGTTATTGGTGAAACCAAATACTAAACATGTTCCAGCTAACACATGATAGGCATATAACTGATATTTAATAACACATGCTACAAACAGCTGTGGTTGACAGATATCATCATAGTATCAAAACTCATTCCTACCAAGTATCCAAATTACAAACCAAAGTAATTTCTATTACCACACTCCGACATAGGGAAATACTGCCAGCCCAGCTATCTGGAATTTTGTAAATAATTTTATGTAATTTGTGAATATTAATATGATTTATATAAAAATGTAATAGAAGGAGATACTACCAGCCCAGCTATCTGGAATTTTGTAAATAATCATGTCATTTGTGAATATCAACATGGTTCATATGCTTGTCTTACAAATGTATTAGAACTATAGGTTATGTGTATACTAAACTACTGGTACAGACGTGTGTGTCGAACAGGGTTTGTACAGTACTGAGCTTCAAGGATGTGTCCACAGTGTACCCTACTGGAAAAGAACAGAAATGTATATAAACTATATACCTGTGCAAATGTATATGTTTTAACAGTAGAAACTATAACATACAGAGTTAACTTGCAAAACGTCAAGAAAATAAGTTGAAATTAAATTGTTTTATGATTGTGCTATAAAAGTTATCTCTCAGTTTCAGTGCAGTCACAGACACAATGTCTAGAGCTGGAAGTTTTTTGTATTGT
Source organism: Protopterus annectens (assembly GCF_019279795.1). NCBI lineage: Eukaryota > Metazoa > Chordata > Ceratodontiformes > Protopteridae > Protopterus > Protopterus annectens. The sequence continues at coordinate 1,303,554,932 of NC_056728.1, read as the reverse complement.
CTTGAAAGAGAAGTAATTACTAGGGTTAAGATGTAGAAGCGTTTTATTGTTTTACGATTTCCAGGATCTGCAAACATCTGAGAGATATGTATTTTTCATAGGCTTATGCTAAAATTCTATTAGTTTCTGACAAAGGTGAGAGTTTAGCTTGGGAAATGAAGTCAGGTGACAAAAAGTGATGTCATCCAAGCTAACCCAGCAGTAATATTTTATATTAATTTAAGAACCCTCTCAGAGAGAGACTGCATATTGTATCTTGTCTTAGTCCTAGAAACATCCACTTATCACCACCTTCTGCACTTGCCTTGCTGTAAGTACGTTTTTAGGGCATATTAACTTTTTAGATTCAGACAGGAATATAGTAAAGTATAGCTTAGATGTTTTCTTTATTTATTTGAGACTGTTCCGGAATGTTGTTTTAAATATTTCCTGTGATTTTGAACTCTGATGTAACTGATTACTTACTGGGTATTGTCTTGTTCTTTTAATATTTATTTATTATTAAATATATTTAAACCTATCTTTCTGGCTGGTATCTGTGAGACATATTTAAGCTCTTAGAGTACTTGCATTTCTATCTGATGACACTGTGCAGGCCACTCCTAAATAGCCTTGCTCTTGGTCAGACTACCATTTGGGTTATTATTAACATTACACAGTAAGACTGAACACCCTTTGTTAAGGGCCTTAGAGTAGCTGATAAAGAGTTGGCTGGTGGCAGCTGGAAATATCTTATAGTCTGGGCAGAAGGGGGCATGGCTAGTAAACCTGTGCCAGCCTTTCCCAGGTGTGTGTGTGTGTGTGTGTGTGTGTGTGTGTGTGTGTGTGTTTGTATATAAATCAAATCTCAAAGTGTGGGTGTGTTGGCTACTTGGGCAGGGACAAGAAGCATTGGTTGGACAGACAGGGTGCTGGAAATCTTAGCTTGGCCACTCAGTTGAGATCTCAACCCTATAGCTGTGCCAGTAGGGAGTCTTATTGGGGATCTGGAGAAAGAGGGAGAAACCAGCCCCAGACTGACTGTGATCTCTGTGTGCTCTTAAGGGAAATTGCACTTTACTGCGTGTGAACTTGTCATCCTCCCACTGTGTACTTTCCCCACTGTTGCCAGTGGTGAGGACTGAGGCTCCATGATTACTGGGCCAGTGCATGAGCATCACACACAGCTTCTTGACTAATCACTTGGCATTTCTTTTTATCATACTTTTAGCCACACGTGAAGTGGCACGTCTCAATAACACATATCTTGTCTTTTTGTTTCTTCCAACTATTAAGGCTATTTGCCCTCTTTGTATTCATTTTCATCTTTTCTTTTTCACATGCAACTTTACTCAGCTCTAAATCCTAAGTAAGTTTTTTTGTTTCAAGTGTGACAGAGTAAATTTACTCTCATACATCATTACCTTATTTGACATTAAAGATACTTATTGCAGCATCTTTAATCTTGAATCTGCTTCTCTCAACAATTTGTCTTTGGTCTGACCAGTTCTGATACGTCATATATTCTGTCTCATTCTAGTCATTTAACATATCAAATTCACATTGTTTGGCTGTGTTCTTTGATTCAGTGACATAAATATTAGTACCTTCTGGGGGACTTTGATCTCATTATGAACAGATGGTGTCTATATGTGAGATTTGTTTCTTCTTCACACATAGTTACTCTGAAACTTCCATCTTATCACTGCTGTATTCTGTCTCACTCTCCATTCCAAAACACAAATACATTATAAACTTTACAGCTTCTTTCCCCTTTTTTGGGAAGGTTCTATTACCCTGAAGGGAATGGACCCCATTCCCAAGACAAAGTATGATTAAAATTCATGAAATTAGTATTGTTTCAATGTTTGAATTTTTTAATTTCTCCATATCATTTGGGTTTCTAATACCATGACAGGAATGGACCCCATTCCTAAGTCAAAATATGATTAAAGTTCATGAAATTAGTATTGTTTCAATCTTTGATGTCAGCCAAAAGTGCTCTTTGCAGCACTTGCAATGTGTTCAGTAATGACTCCTGCAATTCGTATGGGGTTACATGGATTGGTAACATATCTAAATACGATTGTAAATTCTTTTTTATAAGCCCCATTGCTCCAACTACTATTGGAACTGTCTAGGTATCTTTCTTCCACATTGCTCTCGTTTCTGCCTGCAGATCCTGGTATTTTATGACTTTGTGTCTCTCTATACGCAAGACACTGTAGTCACTGGGTGTAGCAATTTCAATGATCAATTCTACTTTTGTCCTCTTTTCTTGGACCACTATATCCGTTTTTTTAGCATCTATCTTTTGAACTGTTGGTAATGGGTGATCCCATGTGATAAAATCCTCATCATTTTCTATGATGCTTTGTGGCTCATGTTTCCAGTGTTTTTCAGCCACTTCAATACCATAATGTTTCCACAATCCCCAGTGCAAGAGTCTTGCCACATTATTATGCCTTTCAGTATACAGTTCTTCTGCCATTAGTATGTCGCAACCAGCAACAAGGTGTGCGACTGTTTCCAATTCAGTTTTACAAAACCTGCATTTGTCTGTTTCTCCCACATGTTCAATGGACTTTGCAAACCAGTATGTATGTAGTCCACTATCTTGGGCTGCCAATCTTAACCTTTCATCTCTTGGTTTGAATTTGCCTCTCCTTAACCATTTCTGTGTTCATTCCTGATCAACATGAGGTTCTTTCAGAAGTTTTATATACTTGCAACTATATTTATGCTTTTTCCACATTTCTTGCATTCTCATCTGATCCTTCACCTTATTTTCTTTCTTTTGTTTGTTGGCACATTCAGTTGCTGCCTGATTTTTATCTACTTCTGGTCTGATTTCCATTCCTGCGTCTGCTAGATTAGGAGAGACGTCATGTTAGATTTATTCTCTCCTATGTTTCAAAACATCCACTACATTTGGGTCTTGTGAGGTCAGCAGATATGTGTGGAGTCCCACGATTGCAGATCTATACATATTTTCAATTTCAAGGAGGCCTATCCCTCCTTCGGAACGGGGAATATATAAGGTTGGTATACAGTGATTTTTATAAATTATTTGGTGAGCATGAAGCATCCTTCTTGTTTTCCTATCTAATCTAACATGTTTTTGGACCAGTCAATCACTTCAAAACTGTAAGTTAGGACAGGAAGAGCAAATTGGTTTATAGCTTGCAGTTTGTTTTTAGATGTCAACGCTGTTATCAGAATTAATTTAATTCTTCTAAAGTATTCCTTACTAAGCTTTATTCACATTTGTTCATGTTTTATTGTTGATCCTTCATCAATTCCCAAGTATTTATACAATTCTCTTGTTCAAGTTCTTTTATATCACATTCTTGTCCCAAACTGATGTTTTCCTGGTGCTGCAGTTTTCCTGCTTTAAAAATTGCTTTTGCACACTTATCAAGTCCAAATGACATTCTTATATCATCTGAAAAGTTTTGACAACCTGCAGCTGTGCTTTCAGTTCCTCATCTGATGAGCTATACAGTTTTAAATCATCGACAAAGAGAAGATGAGAAAGCATTAGACTTTGTTGTTTTTAGGAGCCAAATTGTAGCCATGGCCTAATTTGTTAAGTAAACAGCTTAATGGATTAATCGCAAGGCAGAATAGCAATGGTGACAGAGAGTCACCCTGGAATACCCCCCTTTGAATTTTTATCCCTGGAATAATAATCTGTCCTTTATCATGGCTTAATTGCAAAGAAGTCTGCCACTGTTTCATGGTCACTGTAATGTAGTCGATCAGTGTAGGGTGTATCTTATAAATTTTTAAGCACTCTTTTATCCATGAATGTGGGATACCATCAAATGCTTTTTTATAGTCAATCCATGCCATACTTAAACTCTTCCCCTTTTTACAGTTCTCCAGTCTGACTTTATTTAACGACAAATGATTCTTTGTTCCATATGACTTTCTTTTATTGCCCTGATGTTCTACTGCCTTAATTGAGTTTTCTTCTAAATGACTATAAACTATCGGCATCAATTCCCATGTATAGTATATATGTCGTTGGAAGGCAAGTTATTGGTCTATAATTTTTAGGGCACCTTGCAGGTTTACTCTTAAGAAGGAGCATTGTTTTTCCTGTTGTTAGCCAGGTTGGTGTCTGTTTGGGGTGCGCATATAAATAGTTCTTATTCATGGCTAAATCCTCGTGCAAAGATGTTAATACTTTTAACCAAAAGTTAGGTACTGGATCTGGGCCTGCAGTTTTCCAATTAGAGGTTTTTCTTAACTTTGTCTCAATATCTCTGCCTGTTACTTCATCCCATTTCATATCCTGCACCTTTAAACTTCTTATTCTTTCTTTTACTTTTTCTATCCATTTAGCATCTTTGTTATGGTCCACATGATCTTCATAGATACTTCTCCAAAATGTATCTACTTGCTCTTTTTTGGCTGTCTTTCAATTCCTTTTACCTTATTTCCTAATTCTCTATAAAACTTTTTTGGGTCATCAATAAACTGCTGATTTTGTACTTTTCCTTTATATTTATCTGTGTATCTTCTAAGTTTTTCCACTTGTGCTGAAATTTTTAGTTTGTTATTTGTGACAGTGCATGAGGGCGGCCACGGTGGTGCAGCGGTTAGCGTTGTCACCTCACAGCAAGAGGTTCTCCGGTTCGATCCTCGGCTGGGGTGCCTTCTGTGCGGAGTTTGCATGCCCTCCCTGTGGTCGCGTGGGTTTTCTCCGGGTGCTCCGGTTTCCTCCCACATCCCAAAGACATGCAGTAGGTGGATTGGACACTCTAAATTGGCCCTAGGTGTGAGTGTGTGTGTGCCTTCTATGGAAGGTTGGGTGCTGGGCTGGCAACTCAACACTGTAAAACTTCACTGCCAATCCTGTGTGCGGACAGATGATCCGCTGTGGTGACCCCTAACCAGGAAAAGCCGAAAGGAGAAGAAGAAGATTTGTGACAGTGCATGATAGATCCTGGTCTCTTCTAATACTGTGCATTGCTTTAATTACATCTATCTTTCCTAGTATTTTTGTTGATCTATTCCCTCTTCTATAATTTTCTAAGAGTGACACTTGTTGTCTAATTGTTTTATATTTTTCTCTATTCAGTACTTCCATGATGGTATTCGATTTCTCCCCTTCCTTTCGCTCACTACCCTGTGTTTTTGTGGTAGAACTTTATCAGTTATTAATTTATCAGCACAGTAATATATCCTGAAAAACAAGAGAAATCCCCTGGAAAAGTGCCAGATGTAAAAACGAAATAATAGTATAAAAATCCAACCAAAAGCACAACATGGCAGAGTATCTAAAATAAAATAATTTAATAAAATAAACACAGGTAAGTGGTTTCACACTCGAAGCGCTTCATCAGACCATAAAGACAGTCACAAAAACACAACCATATATAACACCAACAATTAACAAATCAATCCAATTCAACTGTTTAATGATGTAAGCCTCTACATTTCAAGTAGGGTTTTAAAAAGACCTTCCCATTAATACCTGGTGACTTGTCAGCCTGTAGGTTTATGATCCAATGTAACTCCCTCAACTCAGTAAAGTTCCTTAAGTCACCCCCCCCCAGTCATTTCTACAAACCACTTCTATAGCTCTAAAAAGAAAGGTATGAACAGCACCCTTCTCTAAAGTATGTTCAGCTATTGCACTTCTGATATCACCCGTCCTAGTACTATAGAGACATTCTCTTATTCTTTCAGATGAGGTGCGATTGCTCTTCCCCACATAGAAACAACTGCATTCTATGCAAGTAGCAAGATAAATTATATTGCGGGTGAGACAATCTGCTGAAACATTAAACCTATAAATATGGCCAGTACGTGGATGTGCAAAAAGGTCACTGAGCTCTATAAATTGGCAGAAATGACACCAAAAGCATTTCCTCATACCTTGTTGTATAACAGGCCCTTCTCTTGGAGCCCAGTGTGTCCTATAGCATAATTGACTTTTTAAGGACTTTTTATTCTTATATTTAAACACAGGAATATTGCCAACAATGTCCCCTATGTTTTCATCAGTTTGCAAGATGGACAACTGCGCCGAATGATGCTATGTATTGCTTCTGCTTCACTGGTAAAATGTAAAGTAATGGGAAAGCCTCTAGAGACATCCATTCGACCATTCAATGTTCCATGTGTATTAAAATCAGAAAAATATGGCCTAGCCCTACTAGTCCTAAGCCCTCTAGTAGATCTACAAGCTTCTCTGATCTCCTGGTCACCATATCCCCTATGTCTAAATTCTGACATCAGACTGGTTAAGTCAGTCTCAAACCTCTGATCAAGGTTATTCAACCTTGACATCCTAAAAGTCTGTCCTTGCAAAATATTCTTATAAACAAAGCTAGGATGCATGCTGCTTCTGTGTAAGACTGCATTACGTCTCCAGCTCCTCCTGTAAAGACCAGTGTTAAAAAGGCCATCTGTATCTCTGTCTATAGTGACATCAAGGAAATCTATAGAAAACTGAGAGACATTGCTGGTAAATCTCAAGAATGTGGTGGTAGTATGCATATAGTCTCCAAATTCCTGTAGGATCTCAGATGTACCTAGCCACAACAGGAATATGTCACCACCAACATTCTGTAGAAAAACAGCTATACAGTCACTTTTCACAGTGATTCCCAATTTGATAGGAATTGAGATGACCAAGGACTACTTACAGCATCATAGTGATTTTTCAGCTGATCTGATCGATTTGTTATGTTTATTTTTGGAGACAGTTTTAGATAGTAATGCTTTCATGTTTGAGGATGCTGTTTTTCTACAGAATGTTGGTGTGGCTATGGGCATGGCATGTGGCAATAGCTATGCCAACATAGTTTTGGCATCTTGGGAGGAGAAATATGTTTTTCAAGGACATACCCAGATAACTTCTATTTTCTTTAGTAGAAGATTTGTGAATGACATATTCCTGTTGTGGTGAGGTACATCTGAGAGCCTACAGGAATTTGGAGACTATATACATGTTACCACCACATTCTCGAGATTTACCAGCAAGGTCTCTCAGTTTTCTATAGATTTCCTTGATGTCGCTATAGACAGAGATACTGATGGCCTTTTTAACACTGGCCTTTACAGGAAGAGCTACAGACGTAATGCAGTCTTACATAGAAGCAACATGAATCCTAGCTTTGTTTATAAGAATATTTTGCAAGGAAAGACCTTTAGGATGTCAAGCTTGAATAACCTTGATCAGAGGTTTGAGACTGACTTAACCAGTCTGATGTCTGAATTTAGAGGGAAGAGCAATCACACTTTATCTGGGAGAATAAGAGAGCATCTCTATAGTACTAGGACGAATGACATCAGAAGTGCAATAGCTAAACATACTTTAGAGAAGGGTGTTGTTCATACCTTTCCTTTTAAAGTTATAGAAGTGGTTTGTGAGAATGTCTGGGGGGGTGACTTAAGGAACTTTACTGAGTTGAAGGAGTTACATTGGGTCATAAACCTACAGGCTGACAAGTCACCAGGTATTAAGGGGAAGGTCTCTTTAAAACCATACTTGAAATGTAGAGGCTTACATTATTAAACAGTTTAATTGGACTGAATTGTTAATTGCTGGTGTTATGTATGGTTGTGTTTTTGTGACTGTCTTTATGGTCTGATGAAGAACTTCGAGTGTGAAACCGCTTACCTGTGTTTATTTTATTAAAGTATTTTATTTTATGTGCTCTGCTGTGTTGTGTCTGTGGTTGGATTTTTATACTACAGTAATATATCCTGTTTACTTCTGTTATATAACAATGTTTGCAGTGTGCGGAAAGATACGTCACTAAAGACTGTCCACGTAGAGGATGCTGTCTATGAGTTCAATAAAATCTTCCTAGGTGTTCTGAACACACTGGCTCCCCTTAGGAATACAAAGAGTCAAAGCCAACTCTGCCCCATGGCTACCCTTAGCAACTTAATAACTCAGGAAACAAAAGACGAAGCATGGAAGGTCTGCACAACAAATAAAACACAAAGTTACACTCCAAAGACATGACATGATATCATAGACAACCAATTCCATACCCACGTTATGCAGAGAGTATAGTCATTAACCAACCAGGTGACAAGTCAAGCTCATGATGTCCCTGTTTAATCAAATAACCTCATTCAGCATTTCTCATTCCAACCAATTCCCACAAATACTAGCAAAAATGCCACAAACAATTAAATCATACTACCACTGTTCTGGTCAATCTACCTGGTGAATATCTTAAATAACAGTTGAGGCTGTTGCATACCCAGAGTGATTAATCTATCCATAAATGAAAATAGTAACCCCTAACCATGGAAAAATATCATTTATTATTCCACTGCATAGGGCTGGAATCAAAACACATATTTCAGACTATAGGCCAATTGTAATTTTATTGCCCTTATCAAAAATATTAGTAAAATGCATTTATACACAACATCTCAGTTTCTGTCTTTGACACAACATGGCTTTCATCCTCTTCACAGCACTACTGTTTTTGTTAATAGTGTCAACACCCACAGAAGTGCCAGAAGCTAAGTCTCCACCATCTTCCTTACCTTATCAAAAGCTTTTGATACTCTCACCAGAAACTCTTACATAAACTCTCATCTTTAGGGCTCATCAGCTCTTTAATGCAATGGTTCCAAAGCTACATTTCAAACAGAGTGCAAACAGTGAAGTGGAAAAAATGATTTCTCCACCTTCTTGCCTGTAATTATTAGTGTACCACAAGGACCTAAACGAGGCCCATACTTTTCAGTAGATTCATCAGTGACGTCTACAGTGCTACAGTACTACAAAAATAAAGAAAAGAAATATCTTTACCCTATAACATATCTCTACCAAAACAACAGTATTCACTCTTTCCTCTGCCTACAACACCATGTCAGAACAAGTAAACCACACAAAATTACTGGATGTCATCATAGATTACCAGATGAAATTAAACCACCATGTATCACATGTTGCTAAAAAACTCATCAAACATAGGTACATTATACAGATTAAAAACCCATCTTACTGACATAGCCAGAAGACGTACAACCAATATTTTGTTACTGCCATCTCTCCTCTATGCTGCCCCAATCTTCACTCACCTTTAAGTCTCACAAATATCCAGAGTTGAGCAATGTTATGATAAAATAGCCAAAGTTGCAGTAAACTATAACAACAGAACACACCACTGCCCAGCCCTCAGAGAATTGAACTGATTAGAACTACCACACCAAGGTCTTTCTCAGCTAACTATACTAAGCATACTTCACTATAAGCCAGAAAATTGCCCAGCCCATAACAACTTAATACAGCATTACACCCCAATAGAATTTTATGCTCTATAGAAAAATCATTAATCACTATAACCAGGTCAGATCTACTAGTGCAGGTGACTATATATTCAAATAGCATAAACTATGGGACCACATCCCACTACCATACATCTCACTACCACTGAAATCCATTCAGAATGCTAAATCAGCTAAAATGCAACTAAAACGTCATGTATCATATCAATGTATCTGCTCCTGTACATCTCCAGGATAAATGCCACTGTGGTCTTCAGCTTGCCTTATTCAGCATTCTATGCCCAAAACTAGTCTTCACCTGAATAGTTTTACTAGCTTCTTCCCACCAAGTAAATAGTTTTTCAACACCTCCACCTCTGTACTTCTAATATAAACCTCATGATAATCATATATATATATATATATATATATATATATATATATATATATATATATATATATATATATATATAATTATCTGTGGGATTGCTTTATACCTTACCTCTCAACTACAATGTTAACATTTTCTGCCCTATCTAGTTCATTCCCTCAACTTCATTTCTTTCAACTTCTAATCATTAATCAAATGATCTGTTATCTATTTCATAACCTCACTAATACACCTCCTCAAATGCTCAGTGTTCAACATCTACGAATGCATGTTATCTTATATACTGGTATAGTTGCCATTATTTCATATGAATATAATCTAATTAGCAAATGAATGTATAATTGTTAATTTATATTACTTAATGTCTGTTTATGTATATTACTGAATGTTTGTTTAAAAGTGTTGTTACTATATTGCAGGCTTTCTCCCTGGGCCTTCACTGAAAAGTGTTTTTTGACTAAATTCAGTTGGGTAAACCTGGTAAACAAAAGCAAAATAAAATAAATAATGGAAATAAAAATAGCACATTATCTTGGTGATTGATAAGAATCCCACCCCTTGTATTAAGGACTACTGTAAAAAGGCATATATGCACTTTTATTTGATAATTAACAGTGTCTGTTGCCACATTGTGTTAGCACAGACACCCTTCCTCATTTACTCTCCCATACACAACACACACATTCAAACACATACACACACACACACACACACACACACACACATTCAAACACATACACACACATTCAAACACATACACACACACGCACACATTCAGACACACACACACACACACACACACACACACACACACACACACACACACACACACACACATATACAGATACACACACACACACACACACACATATACAGATACACACACACACACACACACACACACACACACACACACACACACACACATATACAGATACACACACACACACACACACACACACACACACACACACACACACACACACACACACACACACACACACAGACCTACATATACAGATACACACACACACACACACGCACACACACACGCACAGACACGCGCACACACACACACATGCACACACATGCACTCACACACACACACACACACACACACACACACACACACACACACACACACACCTATCCCATACCTGTCTCCTGTGTTGTGAAAATGTCCCCAAGGTCTCCTGCACTCAAAAATCATGGATGATTTCAGTCATTCATTAATACCAGACATTAGAGTTTCCTACTTCATATCTTTCAGTAACTGTGAAACATTGCAGCTTCATACTTTATATCTTTCAGTGAATCAATGGTAGTGCGAAAGCTGTTATAATAGTGACTTTCGAAATTTGTATGAGGTATAGATAAAATCTACCTCAGATTTTTTCCCAGAATTACTTTTGGCTCTGTCTTGATTTCTTGTACTGTGACTTTGAGAGGTATGTCTAATGTTCCATCCCTCTCCCTTGGAAGTCTCAAACTGTTGCAGGTATGGAATAATGCCAGAGATCCTCAACATGTGTTAAAAACACCCTGCTCATGCTGCAGTAACTTATCTGTTAGTGCAGTGGGTTAATGCTGAGGTCTACTGTGGTAAGGGTGCAGCGTTCAAATCCTTCTTCTCCACTTTTGTAACTGACTTCATTTTTTCTTAACTCTTACTTTATTTATAAACTGAATCATTGATATCTAGTCGTGATGCAAAGCACTAATAATGTCTGTGAGAGAGTATAGGATCACAATCTCTTTTAGTGCCTTTACCTAGTGTCTAGTGGATCCATGAAAAATGCTTTTTTTTTAAAGTAAAGTATCCCTGGTGTCTAGTGTTACCCTTCTCCCAACCTACCTTATGTGTAAAAGTCATTAAGGCATGTAGCTAAAGAGTATTCCTTGATTTCTAGAGTTTTTCCCTAACCCAAGTCATGTGGAAATGCCCTAAAGGCATATAGCTAAAGACTTCACCCTGTGTCTAGTGTTTCTCCAGCCAAGCCCCCTTCTGATTAAGTGCTGTTAAGGCACAATGATATACTGTTATCCCTTATGGCTACTGTCGCCCGACACAATGTATGTAGAATTATACTTGATGGCTAGTGTTTCCTGACCCAAATATGAAGAGATACACCTGGTGGCTAGTGGGTCTCCTGACCCAATATTGCAGGATTTGCTTGTTCATCTTCAGGTGTGTGCAGGTATAACAGGCCCTGTACCCACCCACACTGATGCACATTCACTCATTCATGCCACACACACACACACACACACACACACACACACACACACACACACACACACACACACACACACACACACACACAAACACACACACCTCCCCATCCAATCACACTCATGGACAAACTTATCCATTCACAAATGCACACACCTAACTTACACTCTCACTAACCACTTTTACAACTATCTCCCAGGCAACACACACTCACACATGCAGTTCCTCACACACACTCACACATGCAGTTCCTCACATACACTCACACATGCAGATACACTAACACTGCCTGACCACTAGACTCCCCAGCACTTGCCTCTGCCACAGTGGATGAAAATGATCTTTTTGCTGTGTTCATTAGCACAAGCTCTGGAATGGCTGTGCTAATCTAGGCAATTGAGCAAGAGTCTGAATCACTCAGCTGTGTAAATGCCTTACTGCAGGTAGTTCTGGGGTGAGCACATGGCTAATTACCATTTACTTCTCCCCCAGAATACCTCATAAGAATCTAGCACAACTGTGGAGATAGCCAACCGCTGTGCTGCTTGTCTTCTTGCAAAAGTGCCATGGTGGGGCTGTCTCTGAATGCAGAAAGGCCACTGTGAGGTGTGCATGATGTGCACACCTCTCAGTAACCTTTCTGAATTATGATGTGCACACCTGTCAGTAACCTTTCTGAATCATGATGTGCACACCTCTCAGTAACCTTTCTGAATCATGATGTGCACACCTGTCAGTAACCTTTCTGAATCATCATGTGCACACCTCTCAGTAACCTTTCTGAATCATCATGTGTACACCTCTCAGTAACCTTTCTGAATCATCATGTGCACACCTCTCAGTAACCTTTCTGAATCATCATGTGTACACCTCTCAGTAACCTTTCTGAATCATCATGTGCACACCTCTCAGTAACCTTTCTGAATCATCATGTGCACACCTCTCAGTAACCTTTCTGAATCATGATGCGCACACCTCTCAGTAACCTTTCTGAATCATGATGCGCACACCTCTCAGTAACCTTTCTGAATCATGATGCGCACACCTCTCAGTAACCTTTCTGAATCATGATGCGCACACCTCTCAGTAACCTTTCTGAATCATGATGTGCACACCTCTCAGTAACCTTTCTGAATCATGATGTGCACACCTCTCAGTAACCTTTCTGAATCATGATGTGCACACCTCTCAGTAACCTTTCTGAATCATGATGTGCACACCTCTCAGTAACCTTTCTGAATCATGATGTGCACACCTCTCAGTAACCTTTCTGAATCTGATGTGCACACCTCTCAGTAACCTTTCTGAATCTGATGTGCATACCTCTCAGTAACCTTTCTGAATCATGATGTGCACACCTCTCAGTAACTTTTCTGAATAATGATGTGCACACCTCTCAGTAATCTTTCTGAATCATGATGTGCACACCTCTCAGTAACCTTTCTGAATCATGATGTGCACACCTCTCAGTAACCTTTCTGAATCATGATGTGCACACCTCTCAGTAACCTTTCTGAATCTGATGTGCACACCTCTCAGTAACCTTCCTGAATCTGATGTGCATACCTCTCAGTAACCTTTCTGAATCATGATGTGCACACCTCTCAGTAACTTTTCTGAATAATGATGTGCACACCTCTCAGTAATCTTTCTGAATCATGATGTGCACACCTCTCAGTAACCTTTCTGAATCATGATGTGCACACCTCTCAGTAACCTTTCTGAATCATGATGTGCGCACCTCTCAGTAACCTTTCTGAATCATGATGTGCGCACCTCTCAGTAACCTTTCTGAATCATGATGTGCGCACCTCTCAGTAACCTTTCTGAATCATGATGTGCGCACCTCTCAGTAACCTTTCTGAATCATGATGTGCGCACCTCTCAGTAACCTTTCTGAATCATGATGTGCGCACCTCTCAGTAACCTTTCTGAATCATGATGTGTGCACCTCTCAGTAACCTTTCTGAATCATGATGTGCGCACCTCTCAGTAACCTTTCTGAATCATAATGTGCGCACCTCTCAGTAACCTTTCTGAATCATGATGTGCGCACCTCTCAGTAACCTTTCTGAATCATGATGTGTGCACCTCTCAGTAGCCTTTCTGAATCATGATGTGCGCACCTCTCAGTAACCTTTCTGAATCATGATGTGCGCACCTCTCAGTAACCTTTCTGAATCATGATGTGCGCACCTCTCAGTAACCTTTCTGAATCATGATGTGCGCATCTCTCAGTAGCCTTTCTGAATCATGATGTGCACACCTCTCAGTAACCTTTCTGAATCATGATGTGCACACCTCTCAGTAACCTTTCTGAATCACGATGTGCACACCTCTCAGTAACCTTTCTGAATCACGATGTGCACACCTCTCAGTAACCTTTCTGAATCACGATGTGCACACCTCTCAGTAACCTTTCTGAATCATGATGTGCACACCTCTCAGTAACCTTTCTGAATTTAGTATAAGTATCACTCCAGGTTTCATGGCTTTTGCCATCCAGTCAGAAATAAATCAGATTTCTAGATCTACAATTTCCAGTTCTTGAACATACTGCCCTGCAAACAGATATTTCCTGGAGGCTGTTGCTACACCATTCGTAAACAAAAGATGAGACAACTTATTTGTGGTTACTTCTGATACCATACAACGTATGATAATTTGAATATGAAATAAGACCTGAGACATGAGTTGCTGCTGCCAGCTCCAACAGTTTTACTTTCCAACTGTGTAGTATCATATAGGAAACTAAACCATATGACATGCATATGAGATTCTGTACGAGGCTAAAGGCCCACCCATTATTTAAAGATATATGCACATTTATTGCACTCAGTAATATGTTTCAAAAGGACTAGAGGCAAGGCTAATAACCTGTATCTGCAAAAATCTAGGCACCTACACAGTCTGTTTAGACAATAATAAAATATCTGTTGTAAACAACTGTTGTAGATCATGTGTTCACTGCAGCATATGCATTCATATATGATCTGCACTGAAAATGTACCCTTGTGGCTATAGGATGACATCACACTGTGATGCATTTGCAGCATTAAAGGAGGTATATTGCCTGGGACAGCACAGTCATGAGGTGCACATCTCTGTACTGCAGCCTCTTTGAGGCTATGACCATAGATCAGTGTTCTACTACCAAATATACAACTAAGACAAATATCACAATGACCTCAGAAAATGTTCATTGTTGTATTGCATATAAAAAGAAAGAATGACCCACACAACCAGTGTGGAAATGACATATTGCAATAAACTACAGTACTGAAAATTAGTGCATCATAACCACAAGCATGCAAATAATATGGGATCCTGACAGTTTTATTCAATTTTTTTCAGAGAATGCCATTTGTGTGAAGCAAAACATCTGATACCACTTTTGGTGCTGATGGACTTTGTATTTTTACCACTGTTATGTGACTGAGGACTTGGTAAATATGTTTTGGAGTATGGGGTACCCCCCCCCCCCCAGGGAAGGGGTGCTGGGGCCCCTGCAATTACAATTTACTTTTAAGTGATTTTCAGTGACTATTTTACATAAATGACATTTCCTGAAATTACATTTGGTGTGCTCATATGAGTACCATAATGCTCAAACTGCAGAAGGATAAGTAACTAATAAGGGACCTGGTTGGTGACCAGCATGTACAAACATATCAGCAGTCCATATATCATAAAACATTTAACAAAGTGTGGGCCACACAACAATGTCAAGAAAGCATATTCAATGACATATATATTGCACTTCTACCAGTGCTGTCATTTTCCATGTCATGTTGTTAGTGAATAAGAATCATGCTACAATGCATGTTCTAATATACAAGTGTATATCAATCTCAAGTACATTACCATGTGAACAAATCACATATTTGCATTAATGAAATACATAGTTACTTCTGGAATAATTCATAGATTCATAGATTGTGACTAGGCTAATGACCCAGGGGCCTTTCTAAGCCTAGCCAAGTTTTCCCAAAAGAATAATGATGTCCTGCATCCAAATAGGACACATAGGGTCAGGCATTTAAAAACTACCTCTGTACATAAGGGACATGGTTTCCAGGCCTGATGTAAATTTCCTATTCCCCATCCACTGGTCTAGGTTGTGCTTAAACTAGGTAATAGATGAGCTCAGCTTTGCATGGATGGGAAGCCTTTTCCATAGGAGGGGCAGTCTCTGGGACACACATCTCTCTCTCCAGCATGTTCTGTTTAAGTCACAGACAAAATTCAGGTCTCTAGACCTTGTATTTCTGGTATGCTGACTCATAAGTATTGAGTTTGGAGCTGCCTTATAAGCTAGGCATAGATCACCCCTCAGCAATCTGTAGGAGACTGAGTAGAGGGAAAGGGCTTTAAGACACTCTGCATAAGGCAGGATTGTTATGCCTTGTATTCTTATTCTAAGCATACCTCTCACCCTCTTAGTGCAAGAAATCTGGACAAAGTTTAAAATAATGGGGGGACAAAGGTCCAAAAATAGGGACAGACTTTAAATATTGCTCTTACAAACTTAGAAAGTTGCTAGAATAACAAGTTTTGTCTTAACATGCATTATCTGATATGGTGTGAAACAAGTTTGAAACTCAAATGTATGTCATTATTTAGTGGCTTCAATTTTCAGTGATTTGCCAGAAAACTACAAATTTTATGAGAAACACATCAAAAATGTGAGGCAAAATTCTGGACATTCTGCAAAGATCTGGACAGATCAGAATCTCTGAGGTCACTCTAGTTGCTACATATGCCTGTTCAGGTACATATCAAAGGGAGCATTGTACTCTATGACTGGTCTAATAAGAGTGGAGTACAGTGGGATAATGACATCTTTGGGCCTAGATGCCATGCCCTTAACTTATAAGTTGTGCAGCATAAAAGGATTTCCTCACCAGTGTGGCCACATGGTGGTTGAAGGTAAGGCTTCTGTCTATATGCGTACCAAGATCCCTGACCACACTGGCTCAACTCTTAGGAGTGTATTATCAACATGATAATAAGTTGGGATGGTTGACTTCCTAAGGGGTCCAATTATGGATTTCTTAGCACTGAGGCTAAGAACATGGCTTTGGCACCATTTGTTAGTCAGAGATAGATCTTCTTGAAGAAAGTCAGTGTCTGCAGGGGAGTTGATGATAAACCCCAGCATGCAATCATCTGCAAATTTAGTCAAGACATAAATCTTCTGCATTTGCTTCCATTTCAGAGAAATAGTTGCCAAAAAGGAGATGGCACAGTACTGAGCCTAGGGGAACTCCGCTACTGGCTGGTGTCTTGGTGGAAGTGACCTCAACTATTTTAACCTCCTGGGTTCTATCAGTGAGCCAGTTAGCTATCCAGTGGGTGCTAAAATAGCTTATACCTAAATTAGTGAGCTTGTCTATAATGCCTGAATGGGGTATTGTATCAAAACCCTTGGCCAGGTTGAAGTAAGCTGTATGCACAGTCTTACCTACATCCAATGCTTTGAAGACCCTGTCAAAATAGTCCACCAGATGTAATAGGCATGGTATTCCTTTAACAAAGTCGAACTGTGATAGGTCCAGTGTTTGTAGTTTAACTATATCCTCATTTATCATGTCCATGATGATTCTTTCCATGGCCTTACATATGAGGCTGGTAAGACTTATGGGCCTGTAGTTATCCAGATCAATGGTTGGACCTCCTTTGTGCAGGGGAATGACTGTAGCCATCTTCTATTCCTTGGGCACAAAACCTGACAGAAGGCTCCAGTTGAAAAGTGATTCATGTGAACCAGAGAGGGCATGTTTAATGCTATTTATTAAACATCATGGGATGTAATTGGGGTGCATCAATGTAGTGTTTTTGGCCATAAGACTAGATTAAACTATTAATGTTGAGGAAGTAACTTCAGTAAAGCTATACAACTGTATAATAAATCCTTCCTTATCTCTCTCTCTCTCTCTGAAACACAGAAGCTTGCAAATCAATTGCTCGCTCATGTTAAAGTGAAAAATATTTGCCTGGGACCATAGTGCAGTGTTCTGGAAAGTGTCTTTCTTCCTCAGTGTTGTGCAGCCATGGATTTATACAAGTTCCAGGGTGTGGGGGTGCAGGATGGAGCACTTGTGAGCTTATTTTAAGCTGTTCTATTACATTACACATAATGGTTATCTACTGATATGCTGGGGGTAAGGAACAAAGATCCAAGGCATCGTATTGCAGTCTCTCACAGTGGAAGTTAATAGATAAATAGCTAATGTTCCACAAACAAACAATGCAGCAGTGAGATTTAATTTTTTAAAAAAAATAGGCAGATTGTATAGAGCTAATGCATTCCTCCCATGTTTATTAACTACAAATACATAGTGGTTTTCATCTGCCCTGTAGTCAGGACATCGCTTAATTAGATTACAATATTCTGAATTTAACAGGTATGGAGATGTAAGTAATTCCATATTCATCAATAAACAAACAGATATAGAGAAGTAAGCAATTCTATATATCAGTAAACTCTGGTGTAGGATGTCTTATATTTTAGGATGCAGTTTTAAAAAAAATAAAATTTTGTTTAAAAAATATTTATAGACTCAGTGGATCTGTTAGTGTGTAATGTAACCTAACAAGGAGGAGTGGCAAAATCTCTTCTTGTCTGACTCCCATAATATGTGGTAACTAATTCTGTGATTAAACAACATAATTTCCATAACTGTCCAAATAATGTCTAATATCCTACCAAATGTTCATTTTCATTCATCAAGTTGCTCTTTATTTTTTGTCATACCTTTGTGGTTATCTAGTGCCGAGCTATTAATCAGGGTTTGCATACATTTATCTGTTTGTTTTGATCTCTGTAATGTGATTCATGCATATCTGTTTAACAAGTCTGTTATTTTTTATCTGTCACTGTTTTGATGTATATTATTTATACAGTAGTACTATGTTTTGGAGATTTTCTCCTTAGGATTCCACTAAAAATGAAATTTTCCAGATGGACGGTCCCGGTTAATGAATATAATAAATAAATAAAACAGAGATTATACACCTATGTTCTGCCAAGCAATGTACAGCTCAGAGACATTCAGTGATATATTATTTGTTGTAAATGAGAAAATCAAGATGACACGCTGTATACACATTGTGGGTAGCTGTACCTGAATGCCCATAGCCGTGCATATGCTTTCAGATGATGTACAGGCATTGCAGACATTCACAGACAAGGCAGCACTGCAATACATTCAGAGTATGCAGACAACTGTAGGACTGCGTCCACCAATCACAGACATAGAATTACTCAGAAAAACAGAACTTCAGATCTTTGCAAGGCTATAGCCAGACACTCCCATCCATCCATCCAATAATAACATCATTTACAAAATGGATCTTTATATACGAGGATGAGTCTCTACAATACAGTCACAGATTACACCAACAGGCATGGAGAAAACTAACATGCCATAACACCCAAATGTTAGGGATATGAACCTGCAGCCATATTCACTGCAGGATGTGTCTTGCTTGTGTAATTTGTACATAACACATGGCTAAATCCATGGAAGGTGCCACGTTCCCAGACAACATCTAGAGAGCATGACAGCATGGCAGTATCTGCTCATGTGAGGATATCGATTCTTGTATTCTACTAATGCTGTATGATGAGATGTGGCAACACATCTTCAGTCTGTGCAGTAACATCCAGGAAACCAGAAAAGCAGGGGAGTAGCACAACTCAACTGTATTTGCAATGTCAGATAGGCCAAGGGAAAGAGTGCAAGGCAGTGTACCCTGCAGTGGGTCCTCCAGCAGTAAGCCACTTTCTATGGTATGTGTGTCACAGTCAGACACATGAAATATGATCCACACCAACTGGTTTAAAATGTTCTGCGTGACATGTGGTCTTTATTCATTTTTCTCACAGGTTGTAAACACATCTGTTTGTAATCACAGTGGCCAAACTTCCCATTAGAGGAATCTTAAACACATGGTATTTGCAATGTTTCTACCAGTAGTCAGGTACATACCACCAAAATGTAGGATATGATTAAGAAATCCTTGGAAATCCTACAAAGTGGTAATTTTAATGCCCATGGGTGACCTATATATGTTGCAAGAATTCGAAACCATACAATAATTCCCCCTGGAATAGTACACATAATTGTGAGCAACTGCTATGAGCAGTAACTACCATATATGCCTGCTGATAAAAATATATCAGGAAGTCATCACAGCATAAGGCTGCTTTTCACATCCATATACTGTAACCACACAGCATCCTCATCTGTATGTGTACATTACGATGAACACCCAGACATTGTGTCACTGACATGAGTACAACACCAGTTCTACTTTACAAACTCAACAGAACTGTGCAACTATTCAGCCGCAAAGTGCCAGTAAGACATTAGTATGACATGTCACTGGAAGGGATTCATAATACAGCATGAAGCCTCACTACAATGGGACTGAAAATGTCAGAAAATAGAACAAATACGCAAAATATTACAATAGCAAAATGTTGCAATGGACAGAATTACAAAAAATCAATTGAATACATGTTAATTGCACATGTGTACTAATGCATGTAGTTCATACAAAATTACCATTTATCTGATAACTGGGATAATGACAGAATGCCATGAACCTACAACTGTCATTGAATGACAATGTGGTGATTGCTTACCTACCTGCACATGTGGGCCATTGCATGATTTCTGAGAGTATATAATTTTTGAATGTAGGGGTGGTCTGTATTATATCATGCAATGTTAGGCCACTGTGTCCATATAACAACATCACAGGGAACTCTGATATCCCCTGTAGTAGAGCTGACATAAAGGAATATACATCCGCTGCCCCACAAAATAGGTAGGATGTTGCAATGGTTTTGTAATTGTTATGACTGTTTCTAGAGATTGTTATAAGATAAAATGCAAAATATGGATCTACTAACACAGCTCTTCATATGGTATTCTGTACATAATTGAAAAATGTAGCACTTACAATAAAATAATGGCCTGTGTGATGGCACAGATATGTTTTATGCAAGTGCCTAATCAGTGTCTGTATTACATAATCGAACTTTTAAAAGTTTGAACGTCATATGGTCAACACCGTATGATCAAACTTTCAAAAGTTCGAAAATATAATAAAAAACAATAAACCAAAGAAAAACCCTACCTGAACGGTTTAAGCAGGGAGGCAAGCCCACCTGCACCACCCATGTGCAGGGGCTGTGCCCTCCACCCCCCCCCCAGTCTTTAAATATACTAACTCCGAGATTGCACTACAGTGCAGAAAGGGGAAATCTCCCTATTCCGCACTTTATGGAGATCTCCGTTGAAACGTTCAAACTTTTAAAAGTTCGATCATATGGTCTCGACCATATGACGTTCGAACTTTTAAGAGTTCGACAACATGATATAGACCCCCAATCACATTTCAGAACAAGCTTTATGTATTATATTTCAAACCTGAATGCTTTCTACTGCATATGCATGTTATTATGTTTCTGAGATGTCTACATAAAGGAAGAGAACTGTATTGTTTACTAGCAGTATACTTAGATGTTATTACCCCATCATATCATCTACAACACTGCTGCTGCCAATAAACCTTGTTAAGTATTTCTGGTTAATATACTATGCTGTGTGTGTGTGTCTGTGTGTGTGTGTGTGTGTGTGTGTGTGTGTGTGTGTGTGTGTGTGTGTGTGTGTGTGTGTGTGCGTGCATCTATTCTTTGTGTTTAGCAGGGCGCTCATCCCTTATCCCATCACATATCCCGATTCATACTTTCACCATGCTACTGCAGTTGCCAAATGAGATTCTTGCTAAAATTGGCTCCATATTTGTGTACATACAAGCCACGTATAATATTTGTGACCCACCTGGCAATGTTTTTAATCTAAAATAGACAGTGACTCTTCATAACAGTAATTTGATATGAAGCACAGACACATGATGACACAAATTAGTATTTCTGTCATAGCATGTGAACAAGATTGGTGTACCTGTGGCCAGATCATCTGGTGGTCTGTGTACTTTGCCTACCTTAACTTGAAGTTGGTTGTGGAGTAAAAAACTCATCCATATGAATGTAACAAGCAATTTGCTACTGTTAAATCACCACACACCTGCCAATGATGCTCCCTAATAGCTTGCAGCCAGGGCAACAACTGCTTTGCCCTGCCCTAGTTGCAGCTCTGTAACATGATGCAGTGGACAGTGGTATATCACTGTCAATAGTATCAGTAACATGGTTTACTGATATGCAATGACCCATAATCCCCATGGCATGATGGGTAACACATGCCAAAGAAAAACAGGCATTATATACATTCAGAAATGTTTCTTGGCATTGACCATATCTAGGCTCATATGAGTGTGGATGGTTGACTAATGCATACAAAGTTGCATTATGTAGTATTGGCTAGCTTATTTGTGACATTTCACCCATTTGGCTGCACTGTATGCATATATGCACCTTGTTGCAATGCCTCCTTTATATTACTCTTTCTGTATCTTCAGTACATTGTGCCTACATGGGTCATTTGCATAAGATGTGGCTGTGTGCCATGGCAGTATGAACATCTGCTGTGTTGTTATTCAGTGAGATCACCAGAAATGGAACTTGAAGGCTGTTGCAATACTGTATCTAGACTGAACCCTTGGTGACACGTGCTTATACCCACTTGTTTCAGATGGCATGGAGATTCTCATTGTAAGAACACTGCCATCTCTGCACCATAGTAGTTTGCAAGTATGTTTAGCACAGCTGCATATTACTTTACCTGATTAATAAAAATAATGCCATGAGACCTGATAAAAAGAACATAAAATTATGATTATAAAGTTTAGTCTCAAATCATAAAAAAATTGACACCATCATTAAATACAGACATTAGGCAACAATTTGAATACTGACCTGTGTGAAATTTCTGGTGTCAGAAAAGCATATTCTGTTGCCCATCAAATTCTAAAAGGCATATGCACTCATTTAAGGGAGATCACTATACCATTTTGTACCTAAGATATTATTAAATACAGTGCTGTACTTTGCAATTTCAAACAAGTCAACTGAAAGAACTTGAAAAAGTGTGATACTGTGGCATTAGAAAGCTTGAATTCAGAAATGCTTCAGGAACTTTCATTATATACTGTTTCTTAAGGTTATTTAGAAGTGATCTTTGCTTGGCTATTAAACAATGCTTGATCCAGTTATATTTGAAAGTCTATGCTTGGAATGCACATTTGGGGAAGCTGACACCCAAACTGGGTACCCTAATAATAAAACTAAGAAAAACAATACTTTACAGTCAGGGCTCATTAATTAACTTCTTTAAAATGATCTTGTTATGCATATAGTTATTTGAAAATGTTAATATGGGGTTATAGTAATTAAGCTTCTTGAAGGCTACAAGGTCTTAAACTTGACAAATAAACGTATATGCTATGCTGTGCATCTATCTTGGTGCAGATGGTGTGCAGGGTGTGTCTGCATCATAAGGGATGTGGTTGACTGCACAATCCTCTCCAAAAGAGTAACATGGACATGGCAGGGAGACATTATGCAGTATATATGATACATGTGTTTCCTGCAGTTCTAGCACTTATGTTGCTCTAGGTTACACACCATGGGAATTTGTTGGCATAGCTACATATGCAGATTGTGTTGTGAATGTCATGCATTTATGTACATGTGCACATATCACCTTCCAGCTCTGCACACATGTCACATACATGTGCATGTATGCTGGACCTGTTACAAACCTCAGATATACAGTACATTCATGTTTGTGGTATCGGTTCATATACTGCCTTGTGCACACCAGTAATGTGTAACCATTTAAAATATTAAAACCTGCTTTGGTGAATCCCTTAATGCTAAGATAGAATGGATGAAAAAAATAGACTTACATACTCTAAATTCAAGATGGCCATTTCTCAGAATATTCCTTTTTCTCTCAGGTATGGCAATCCTGGAGTTAGTATACATAAGTTCAGGGTGTCTGTATATGTGTGTGTGTGTGTGTGTGTGTGTGTGTGTGTGTGTGTGTGTGTGCGCGTGTGTGCATGCGTGCATGTGTGTGTGTGTGTGTGTGTGTGTTTGCATGTTTGCTTGTGCGTGTGTGTGTGTATGTGTGTGTGTGCATGTGTGGGTGTGTGCGCGTGCATATGTGTGTGTGTGTGTGTGTGTGTGTGTGTGTGTGTGTGTGTGTGTGTGTGTGTGTGTATGTATGGGGGGTTTGCCCCCTGTAAAAAAGAAGTTTAAAGGAGAAGTGCAATGTTAGATATTCATTCTTCTCCTATACATTTGCTGCTTTTTCCGGCATATTGGCATTCAGCGTTTTGACTGCTGACATTTGAGTAGGGAGCCGTACATTTCAGTTGCATATTGGAAACATGTGCATATTCTGCTGCTGGCAACATGTTATGACACATCCATGTTATGACCACTAGCCTTCCAGCACACTGTGGCCGCGTTTCATACATGATGGCATCACTGTCATCTGCAATGTGATATGACCATTGTTTTCTGGTAGGATTCTTATCACACTAGGCAGTACATTGTTGTACTCTGATCTGCCAGTACAGTTATTTCATGAGTTAGTACAAACTATCTATTTTATATATTTATTCTACCACCCATCAGACCTTTAGCCTGCATAACAATACATCTGTCTGCTAATATACTGTTTAGTAATGTTTACTTAAACAGATATGGTTGCTGTACCCTTGTCTGGCCTAGCTACTGTAATAGAGCTGAATTCTTGATACTGGCTATTCATTTCACAACAACCCATTTTCTACTACCCTGGATGGATGTTTCTACAGCTGGGTAATATAAAGATAGGTCATTTTACTAGTGGCAACATTGCTAACCTGACTATTGAGATCCAGTGGTGGAGTTAAGCCTCTTATTCATTTGTTCCCACATGTCTATGTTAGAAGTTGTTCTCACATTAAAAAAAAAGTTTTAGTCCACTTATATAGGTATTTGTTTATTTTGCAGAAACTAAGTGGGCCACAAAAAGGTAGCAAAGAAACCAGCATGACCTCTGGGATACCTTATTCTGACTAAATGGACAATTAAGTCTTTCAGCTTTTCCTGGTTAGGGGTTGCCACATTGAAACTCTGGTCCGCTAATGACTGGCAGTGAAGTTTTACAGTGTCAAGTTGCCAGCCCGGCACCCAACCTTCAAGGAAGGCTCACCCACTCACACACACACCTACCTGCGTGTCTTTTAAAGTGAATTTGACTGTGGGGAGGACATGCAGACTCTGCACAGAAGGCACTCCAGCCGAGAATCGAACTGGAGAGCCTCTTGCTGTGAGGTGACAATACTAACCACTGCACCACCACGGATAACACTAAATGGATAATTAAGTAAAGCATTAGAAAAGTGATAAGAAAGAAACGTTTCACATTTTTACTCCAGTCTCCACCACTCCCTTTTTTTTATCCATCTTTTCAGCTTAGAGCTAAAACGACAAATCATTTCCATTTTCTAACATGTAAATAACAAAATCCAACTGCATGCCTACTACATCTCTGACATAAGCTGGGTCCTTTCAGTGGCTATAATACTTTGAAACAATCTGAATTTTATGTAAATTATACCCAAATATCATTAGTGAAGCATGTCCTATGTGGTCTAATGGCAATTACCTTATCTGTGAGCATGTGTGTTCTGCTAATAATTCTAACTGTGAACTATGCATTCAGGTTCACCGCCTTTTATGGGTGACCTTATAGTTAGTCTAAACACCCAATGATGATATCATTTATGTTCAACAGCCAGTAGATCCTGTACGTGTTAAGAAAATGATTGCATCACATCTTATTTTCTCATTTCCTTGTCACCCAAATTGCTTAGATTTCTTCTGCTGAGTTTTAGCCACATGTTGTGCCTAAATATGTTTTTTCGATAAATTTAAATAGAATGAAATAAAAATTAAATAAAGGAAATGTGGTTTCTGCAGGTATAGCATTTCAGGGCATAGTCCTTAATGTGAATACATGCTGCAAATGAGCATAAAGGAAGAGAGTTCAATGTTTAGAAACTAGCCTTGCTTGAGGAAGGATAACTTGATTGAAACAGGTGGTTCTCGTTTATTAAGGGATACATTTCTGTGGCATTAGTGGAGGCCGTAGCCCTAGTAACATAGGAGTAAGGAAATGTGCAATTTCTGGGAGAGTGGCGTATAGATAATTTAAGTACCTGAAGGTAGAGATGCAGATTTAGCAGAAAATACAGAAAAGGATGATAATATTGTATATAAAGTGTGGTTAGGATTACAGATAATTTGTTTAAGAAAAATTAGAAATGGAAATTATTACCTTTAATTAGTTGGGAATATTGTAGAAAACATATAAAAGGCAGCTGCCCAACTATTGCAGGTTTTTCAGTGAAAGGAAGCTGCTGGGATTTTTGTTTTAATTAAATGCCCTTTACTAGATGTGTAGGTATTGTAGAGAAGTAAAGAAAGGATTATGTTAATCCTTATCCACCCTGAAATAGAGTTAAAGCTTCCATTATATTTTGTTGATTTACAGCTGGACAAGGTTAGAATTAGATTAAAACTATCTTCCAGACAAAAAACAAAATATTAAGTTCCTTGTCCCTTCAGTATGGCAAGCACGCCCCTCACACAATCAAACTTTACACACTGACATGTATATGCACACACTCTTTCACACACACACACACACACACACACACACACACACACACACACACACACACACACATGAATATAATTTATACAATTCCATGATCACACAAACCCAAAGAAGGGAGTCATTTTAAAAAAAATAGGTTAGTACTGGCACACATAGAAACTGCACTAGTACTGACTTTATCTGCAAAATAGAAAACTACTTATCCAAATGGCACCTCATCCAGTTCAAACTCAACAAGACACAAGGTATATGGAAATCAGCATTAAACAACTGGCAAACTGTAATTAGCTGGGACTATGTAAGAATTACATAGATCTGATGTATACTTGAAACAGCAAACAAAGCACTGTTTAACAAAATTGTTGCATGGATCCAGTTGTGAGGTCAGCTGATAAGAGAACAGATGTTTACCTGAAAATTGCCATGGCTTTGAAACCAGTATTTTTCTTTAAAATTATGTAAAGAAGAGACTAGTTAAAGACTGTTGTATGGGCCTGCATCTGAAACTAACCATGTCAGAAAATTAACAACTTGAAAGTAGTCATTTTCCTGGAACAGCTGTGTTTTTTGCAATGATAGTACTGGTAAGGTATTAAACAAAGACTGCTGCATAGGTCTGTTTGGGAAATGAAAATTGTTCAGAACACTGATACTAGTTTTAAAGTAGTTGTGGTACTGAAATAGTTAAACGCCCTTCCTGAAAATCAGGCAAGCAGATCAGAGGTTGTTTTGCAAAGGCTGTTGAAATGGCTTGACTGTGAAATTGCTAATTGCTGAGAAGATTGACATTTCCCTGAAAAATAGTCATTTCTGTGAAGCAGTTGAGTGCTTTTTTCTGAAAATAATGCAAGTAAACGACTACAAAGATTATTTAATAAAGAGTACTGTGCAAACTGAGTACTGAGGAAAATTGTTAGCATGTTTCTTGGAAGTTACTTTGTATTATTGTAAATCAGAGAATGCTTTTCAAACCTTGCTGTTGATTAAGAACATAGGAGCAAATAAACAAAACTAGGGAAGTGGTCATGAGCACTATAAGAAGCCCAGGCATCTAAACATTTAAGCAGAAGACTTATAAAATTCATGCCTCTCTTTTTCAATTACAGTGTCTGCTTCCCTAATCGAGCAGGACTATACATGATATTTCTGGTATAATTTTTTGTGTGCCCATCCAGAATAGCTTACTACCTCTTAGCACAAAAAATCTGGACAAAGCCAAAAATAGTGGGGGGACAAAGCCCTCAAAATAGGGGCAATTTTTAAATATTGCTGTTATAAACTTAGAAAGTTTCTAGAATGAAAGGTCTTGTGTTACCATGCATTTTCTGAAGGAGGTGAAGTCTGAAACTCAAATGCCTGTCATTATTTAGTGAATTCAATCCTCACTTATTTACTACAGAAATCCAGAAAACCACAAATTGTATGAGGAACAGACCAAAATATGGGGCAAACATCTGGACTTTCTGTGAAAATCTGGATAGTTGAGAGGTATTCATCCAGTCATGAAGACTGGCCTTAAAGTTAGTGAAAGTAGTACTTTATTTGACCTGTAGTGGCAACTTATTCCATGGACTGGGAATTATTTGACTTAAGAAGCCATCTCTTCAGTGAGTCTTCTTTATTTGTTGGCATAGATTTAAGTCCCTAATGTGACTGTTTAAATGAGAGTTCCTATAGGACAAGAGTCTTTCATGGCTCAAAAACAAAGCAAATTATGCATCAAAGAGACAAATCCTGGAAGCTTTACCAAAAGAATAAACTTCCTGAAACCCTTCTCCAATATACACAGCTCTGTAACTTTGCAAAAAGACAAATCTTCAGTGACAAAACATCTTACTACACTAAGCTCCAGTCCGACCATCCCCAAAACCCTAGGCTTTTTTGGATCTCCATAAACTCATTCCTCAGACCAGGCTCCAAAAAATAACCCCTGTCTAGTCCCAAGTAAATTTGACCTTAAATTAGCCTCACTATTCAATTCTTTCTTTGTAGAATCAATATCCAACCTAATGAAAACGTTTCCCAACAATGACCCATCTCTCCTACATTCCACCTCATCTAAGTCCCCAAATAATCTCCCCCCTATGTTTGACTTAAACCTGTCTCCACTAACTACATAAAAAGGCTTTTATCCAAACTTAAACCCTACTCCAATGCACCTGACAACATCCCCTCTTCCTTTCCCAAGTCTGATGCCGATGGTATAGATCTCCCAATTAGTATCCTAATTAATATATCCATAAAGGAATCCTATGTCCCTAAACTCTGGCATTCCACCTTTATTCTTCCTCTCCACAAGAGAGGCAAAAACAGTAACATTTCAAACTTCCGCCCTATAGCTCTTCTCTCTCCAATTTCTAAAATCCCAGAAAAATGCATCCACCTCCAACTTATGCCTTTTCTGACTAAAAAACAACTTCTTACCCCTACCCAACATGGTGTCTGACCAGGACATAGCACCATAACAGCTCTACTCTCATTGTTAGAGACTGTCAATCAAGCCCGAGATTCTGGGAACTTAGTATCCACAGTGCTCCTAGATCTCTCTAAAGCATATGATACTGTTTCCCATAAGCACCTTCTAAGTCACCTCTCAAACCTAAATCTCTCCCAAAACACTCTTTCCTGGTTCTCGAGCTATCTGTCAGATAGATTTCAGGCTGTGAAATGGAAAAAAGGCACCTCACCTTTCTTACCCACCCCAACCGGAGTACCACAGGTCCATCCTCGGACTAATGCTGCTTAATATCTTTATCAATAAGTTTCACTCTGCTATTCCTAATGCCAAAGTCATCCAATTTGCAGATGACTCTACACTTGTGCGCTCTGCCTCTAACCTCCCTGAATTCCTATCTAAAACTCAGACTGCCTTCTCAAATACTGAGATCTGGATGCGCCAAAATCACCTTTTCTCAATGCTAACAAATCTAAAATACTACTATTCACATCCTCAGAATGTTTCTCTTTTGATAAAAATTCCTTCCAAGTCCTTAGCCAAAGCAACTCTCCGATCAAAGTTGTTTCCTTTGCCAAACTACTCAGTGTAACTATAGATGAACAGTTCGACATCCATATTCAGCAAAATGTAAAGAAAACCCACCAAAAACTAGGTATGCTATACAGGAACAACCACTTCCTCTCTACTTCTACCAGACATACTCCGGCCTCCTCTTACCTCCTTCCCTCCCTTCTGTACGGTGTCCCGCTACTAACTAACCGGTCCTCTTCTATCACTTCCAAACTTGAAAGCTGTTATAACAAAATTTCTAAATCTGCCACCAAAGCCAAACATTCCACTCATCACTGTGTTACTCTCAAATCCCTCAACTGGTTAGAATTCTCAAATTACCTGGACGTCCTCCAGCTCATTACAGCACATAGACTAATATTTAATCCAACCAAATGCCCCGCTCTAACATCCTTCCCCCATACACCCCAAATAGAACTCTCAGATCTGAACACCAAAACTTAATTACTGTCCACAAACCTAAACGTCCTGCTGGACAACTTCTCCTCTCCTTCTCCTTGGGTAAGAAATGGAACTCTCTCCCTTCCACACTAAGGACAATGTCAAACACAAACAACTTAAAAACTCAGCTTTACACCTACATCTCCTCCTAATGGAAATGTAACTGCATTCTCCCTGCTACTGCAGGAGAACTGACCTCGCTTGTGTATCAAGCACT
The DNA here is from genome assembly GCF_019279795.1 of Protopterus annectens. Lineage (NCBI taxonomy): Eukaryota > Metazoa > Chordata > Ceratodontiformes > Protopteridae > Protopterus > Protopterus annectens. The sequence goes on along the minus strand of NC_056728.1, from coordinate 1,303,524,737 downwards.
GACAGGTGAATAGACCAGATAAGCACAGAATGAAAAAACTATGCTGTAACAGTGTATGGATGTCAGGAATTCCATAAGTAAAACATGTCAGAGTAGAATTGTACAATAAATAATTGCAGAGTATTTTGAAGAAATACTTGCATAAGGCACTGGCCAGATTGCAGAAGATTTAGTTAACCCTTCAAAAGTATGATTTAGAGATGCAATAAAGCCAGTAAAATGAATGCATATTGCGGATATGATAATTGGGATCTGACACACAGAATGCAGAGAAAATTTGCTGGAAGAAGACTTAAAGAAATTACAGAGACTGTTACAGCTGAGGAACAGCAGACACTAGGAGAGATCCATCAGTTATGTGATGCCATTATGACAGGATGGCCAGTGGGAAGTAACTTCATATACTAATAAAACCATGCATCCAACTGAGACAGGAATTATCCTATAGAGCTGGTCTTTTGTTTAAAGGCGATAAAGTTATCATACATACTCAGTTACAAAATGCTACTGAAATAAAATGACTTTTACCTGAGAATATACAAATCATTTATGGCCAGGGTAAACATCAAGAGAAATGTAAGTCATTTAAAATGTCTGTATTCTTTTTAACAGTTGTGAATACTTGTTGCATTGTATGGATGTACACAGGCAACTCAGATTTTACCTGGCCATAAACTAACTAAATCTGTTTGAAAGGATTCATGGTTGCTTACTTTATTTTCTCAAAAGAAACCATATTCAAAATCTCTATAATTACTTTATTCATGTTATTGACCAGTTGTATTATTTCTGTCATAACAAATACAATAACCCAAGCCTTTTTCACCTAGAACTCATGCAGACAGGGCAGTAGCTACTTCTCAAACTTTTTTCAGAAATGCATCCTTGGATATTTGTGCAGCTGCTATGTAGACTTCTCTGAATACCTTCACAAGCCACTAAGAGACAAATGTGTTGTCTTGATTTAGGTCTTCCTTCAGACTCGTTTATATATATGAGGAATATGTATGGGTACATGTATGTTGAGGGGAGTTGCAGTTTTTTTAAGTTTAGCATTTCTCAAGGTTTTATATGAGCACTTTTGTGCCCAGGATATTTATTATTTATTTATTTTACATTTGTTAACCGGGTTGGTCTGACTGGGCAAAGCCCTTTTTCAGCAGAGATCCGAGCGGAAAAGCTCCAGTATTACGATGCATAGATATTTATTAGCACAGACATTTGTTACAAGTCAAGTAAAAAATTAAATAAAATGAGATAACATATGATTTAAACAATGAACATAATAAGTTTAGTGTTTTTTTTACACATTCAGTAGAAAAATGAGAAAAGTACAAGTAAGCCAGAGATATTATGAGGGACTAACCCGGATAAATGTCTGATGTTACCTCATTTGGTTATGACTAAAGTCTAGCATGAGGAGCTGGATAGGAGAGAGACCTCAGTGAGCTTATGTGTGTTTAAAGCTCATTATGAGCATTTGTAGGGAGTAGTTTGTTTAACTGGATACATTTTATGTGTTCATGGCTTTAGTTGCACATTTGTGGTATGGACAGGTTGTTTCACCATACAGGACAAACTTATGTCTTCATGATTATCTCTGAACACTTGGGATAGGTATGTTTTTCATCTTTAGAGCCTGTGTATGCATTAAAGGGCCAAATATGAACATTACTGATTAGGTACATTGATTACATTTGGAAAATCTGTGTTCAGAGTCACATATAAGCAAACATAATTAAAGATAGATGGTTTATTCATACACAGATAATATATATGTTTTGTCCAGTGCCAGCGTTGTCTGATTACTTGAGGACATTGGATAGGTCATTCACTTGCAGAGGGTCTGTTTTTTCACAAATGCTCTGTATGGGCACATAGGAATATGGTCAATCATTTATCACAATAGATAGGGCAGTGTGAGTTCAAGTGTTCAGCAGAAATACTTGGTGGAGCACTCATTGTTTGTCTTTAGTAGGTCAGCTTGTGTGTGTGTTTAGTGCCAAGTTTCAGTACAAAGAGTGGTCAGAATCTTCTGTTACAGTATATGAGTGTGTGAATATAAAAGGCCACATATGAGCACTTGTGAGAAAGGTGTCCACTGCACTACTTGATATGAATACTTGGAATGGATAGAATGTTTGTTTTTAGTGACTAAGTATGTGCATTAAGCATAGTGTGTTTTAGGCATTAGTGAACTCTATGGTCAATGAGGTCCCATGCTCAAGCATCCTCCCCAGCTAGAGTAGGTTATCTTATGTTAGTATTCTGTTTAAAAATTGTCAGAGCAAGAAAATGTTGTGTAACCATCTTGGATGGCTGATGTTGTATATGTGCAACTGCCTCTAATGAGATAAAGCCAACATAGCTTCAGTCATGTTTAAAATTCAAACACACCTGTGGCTTTACTGAAAAAAATCTCAATACACACTAATAACTTATTACTGAGTCACTCTGCTAAGAAGTAATTTCAGGATTGCAAAGACTTTATTGTGATTCCAGCTCTGTTAGCTCTGATACAGTCCTCTTCCTCAGTTAATCATTCAAAGCATTCAATGGACCGCTGGCTGTACAGAAAAAGTCATTTACATGGTCAGTACATAGGCTATTTTGTGAAGGTCCACTGAGTAAATTAATTCTGCTTGGGGTGTCCAGCAGATGAGACTGAGACTGTTAATACAGGGCATATATAATACATTCAAGGCAGTAGTACTCTGGAGTATTCCCTTTACTCTAAGGTAGACAGATTCTGGAATTACATACATACATACATACATCATGCACATATATCTCAAACTATTAGAACAAAAAATCTGGACAATGCCTAAAATAATGGGGGACAAATAGGGACAGATTTTAAATATTGCTCTTACAAACTTAGAAAGTTGATAGAATAATAGGTATTGCATTAGTCTGAATTTTCTGAAGGATGTGGAGTCTTAAAAAATGTTTTTCATTATTTAATGATTTCAATCCTCAGCTATTTGCCAAAAAGGAACAGATGTTAGGAGGAACACACCAAAAATATGAGGTAAAAATCTGGACATTCTGGAAAAACCTGTACAGTTGAGAGGTATGCCTCTCAACTGTCCAAATTTTCTCAGAATGTCCAGATTTTTGCCTCATAATTTTGGTGTATTCCTTATAAAATTGTGGTTTTCTAGCAAATTCCTAGTAAATCATTGAGGATTGAAGTCAAAAATAATGTTAGATATTTGAGTTTCAAACTTCATACCCTTCAAAAAAATCCATGTTAATGAAAAACCTGTTATTCTATCAATTTTATAAGTTTGTAAGAACCCCCCCCCCACATTATTTATGGCTTTGTCCAGATTTCTTGCTCTAAGAGGTTGAGAGGTATGACATACATACATACAGAAATTTCAAGCACGGGCATTAATGCTCCTCTAGTCTGCCAATATATCAAAACAGTTGTTGCCATAATAAGTGCCCAAGCTGTTCTTAAAGATATCTAAACTAGTGCTTGCTTTAATGTAATGTGGTACTCTATTACATGCTGCTCTCTCAGAGAATCACTGAGGACATTTCTGATACCTATAGAATCTTCTACATAGATTGTGTGATGATTCTGTGCTACCTTTTGATAACCCCAAACATTCCTGAGGTAGTTTTCTCTAAATGCTCTATATACCTAAATAAGGTCTCTTCTAAAATATCTCTATGAGACTATGTTCAAGTTCAGATATTTTAGTCTTTCATAATAAAAAATACATTTTCACATCCATGGATGCCCTTGGTATTCATGTTTGTTTTCCTATAAGGTTTCCACAGTGCTATTCCATACTCAAGTTTGTGTTTAATGTAACTAACAAACAATGACTTCATCACTTCTGATTTCCTAGACGTTATAAATTTATTTAACATTTGTTGACTGGAAAAGTCCAACTTAGACAGAGCCTATTTTCAGTGAAGACCCGGGGAGAAAAGCTCCAAGATGAATGTCTTTGGAATCTTTTTATACAAGCTATAGTTCTATAATGATCATTAACCAATTGGTTGGGACTACCCATATTCCCAGGTCTTTAAATTAATCTACACTTTCAATCACTGTGTTCTGTATTAAATATTCACCTTTCAATTTATATCTCCCAAATCTCATATGCTTAGTTTTTGATGTGTTTATCAGAATATTATTCTCCTCTGCCCAAAGGGTCAGTTTAATCAAGTTCTTTTGCAGACATGCCCCATCTGTAACACATGCAATCAGTTTTCCCAGTTTTAAGTTATCTGCACACATACTGTAGAATACCTCACATGAAAAAGATAGATATGAAAGATACAATCTAAACAAATATGGGCCCAGGACAGAACCCTATAAGACACCCCCTGACTGTAATCAAGAATTTTACCTGCCCAATTGTTGTATGCTATTTGCCATGTTTTATTTGTAAGCCATGCAGCTATCCATCTTATCAAGTGTAGTTCAGTATTTAGTTGTTCTAATTTATTGAGCAGTGTTTTGTGTATGACCCTGTGAAATGATGAAGTTACATCTATATAAATTACATCACAGCACAAATTTTCATTCATAGTTGTTATTATATTGTTATAGAATATCATGTTACAGGTGGTAATAGATTTATTTTCAACATATGCATGCTGATATATGCTTTCAAGTCCCAACCTTTGCAATTCTGACAATAACTTACCCAGTATTGCCTTTTTGATTAATTTTCCACAATAAAAAAGTAGACTTAAGGGTCTGTATGACTCTGGGTTTGTCCTACTTTCCTTTCACTTAAAGACAGGTTTAATAAGTGCATGTCTCCAATCTTAAAGAATCTCCCCATATTTATATGACCTAGTAAATAATAGATAAAACTGTAAATTCTTGCTGAAGTATTCTCAGGTCATTATTACTGATTCTGTCTCCTCCCTGTACTCTGTTTGGATCCAGTTTGCGTAGTTCTTTTTCAATAAAATCTAATTTGATTTCAGTATCTGAGATCATCTGGATGCCACTAGGACAACTTATCACCCTCTTTGTGGAGTCAAGCTCTTTTGCATATGATTTTGTAAATATATCTATCCCATATTGTGTCTGAGAATAAATTTTAGAATCTACACATAGTTTAGCAATTTGTATATCTACTGTTTCTACATCTTATGTATCTAAAAATGTTTTTTCTGTTATTCTCAATATATTTATATAAATTATCATCAAATGTTTCTTGATCTTGTCTCACACTATACTTAATTTGCTTGTCCAGCTTATTTAGTTCAGTTTTCAAAGTTGTAGTTTAACCTCTCTTCCATTTCTTATATTTTTTGTTGTCTCTCACCTTAATTCAAGTATCTTATTCTTAAATATAATGTCCTGATATTGTATGTCTAGATCTGATGTTAAACATTGTTTTTGCACTCAACTTTCCACATTCCTTCTGCAGTTTTTCCACTGAATGCATCACTCCAGTTAGTTTTATGTATTAACAATATCAACAAAATCCGAAAACTAGAAGGTGAACCATTAAACACTTTAATAACACCAATACCTCCAAATCTAAGTGCTTTCACCATACAATGGCTTCTCAGAGTTAAAGGAAGAATACATAAAAGACAAATTTATATGTGCTGATTTCACAAATTCAAACTGACAATTAATTAATTCAAATTCTTAAAGCCACACTGTTAAAAACGCTCATGTGTACATTAAAACACCACATTTAAATATATATTCTACCTAAACTAATATGATAAATCCAGTAAATACATATAATTAACATTACACATTAAATAAACAAGTAAATACACAGCATATTCACCTATGTTGCTTGATGTTAAAAACAATAAATAGTGCACTAAATAAATGAGAATATAAAAATATATGAAATAGTGTAAGAGGTACTTATCTAGCTCTATAAAATATTGTAAATAATAAACTTGGATGCCAAAACCTTATTATAAAAAGTTGAATATTCTTATATTTTATATATGTTGTTTAAAAATTTCAGACCAAATAACTTCTTTCTTTCAAAAAGGGATATAATGATATTTTATCATTAAGGCCTGGAACTTTAGTGGCATTAATCCTGATTTGCCACTTAGCTTCTAGCACTTCTACCTTTAATTTAGTATCACCCCCATCACACATCATCACCCTATCTATAACAAAAAATGTAATTTTTTTAAAATTGGGGCATACTGTACTATGTGTATATAGAGCATTTGTTGTTTCCTTGTTCCTTATAGACCTTTTTTCATGTAGGTATTTACCCAAAAAGTCTTTTTATTCACAATGTCCTGACTGTCCTTTCTATATATGATTTGTGAAACATACATCCTAACACCTTTGCAAGCTATGCTATCTAAGAGAGCTGTAAGTTCCCTACTAACAGTCAGAGAGTCCTTGTGGATGAGATCATTTTTACTGACATGAATAAAAACAGATCCATACTTCCTTACATTAAGGCATTCTAACACCTGACTCACATCCTCTCTTTTTCGTCCTGGCAAGCATAACACTGTTCTATCCAATGTTCATTATCTTCTCTGCAAGTGTAAGTATCAGTTCCTCTAATAATTGAATCTTCAATTACAAGAATACCTTTTCTAACCAGAGCTGAAGAATCTTTAATTTCTAATTTAGTAATAGCTGCTCTATCAATTATTACAAAAGAATGATCTTCAGCACCATTAGTTTTACTAATCCCACTGTTTTCATTG